>NW_021940682.1:3271804-3433863 GCF_001715985.3 Manacus vitellinus | reverse complement strand
CGCTAATAAAGTCACGCTCTGCAAGTACGAGGTCTGCCTCTCGCTCTCTCTCTTATTTACTTACGGGGTCTTTTATTTTTAATTGAGCGTTTTGTACACGTGCTTTTCTGAAGCGCCGCAGCCGGCTGGACGGGGTTCGAGCCCGAGAGTGGGAAACGCAGAAATCCGCACCCGGAGCCAAATTGCTCAAAGAAGAGCAAGTTCGGTTATTATTCATCTCCACGAGGGAAGTCTTATCTTCTACAAATATTTGATACTGGGACAAGGCCAATAATTAACAAGAACAATCAAACAATTTCACTGCCTTCTCGGGGATTTAAAAAGTCATCATCTGGAATTCATGAACGTTACAACCTTTTTTTTTTTTTCCCCTGCTTGGATGCGTTACTGTATATGATCTTTTCAGTGTGCGTGTGTGTCCCTAAGTGATTTTACCCTTTCATGCAAAAAGATGCAAACCATTAACAGCACAGATAATATTCACAACTGCTGATTCAGTGAGATTTCAGACCTCTCCGTAGGAGTGGTGAGAGAGGGTGGTAACCCTGACGGGAAAAGGAGAAAAAAAGAAAAGAGCTGGAGGAATGTTTCTTTCTTGGCTTCCTCCCTACCTCTGTGGCAGGAACTCCCACGGGAGTCCTGTGGGTGGGATGGGAGCAGGGCAGCTCTAACACCCTGCTGCCTGGCACGAGGCTGGCTTGCGCTGCATAGGTGCAAGCATCAGCTCTCCCAGCCAGCCCTGTAATTCCTCTTACAGGAGAAAAAGCCAGGCTGAGAGAGGAATAGGACTCCTGAGCTCTGCGGCAGGATTTCTGGCACGGTGTAGCCTGAGGTGCCCGGGAGGCAGCGCAGCCTTCAGGACCTGCAGTGAACCAAGGGGACCAGTCGTATCCAAAAAACCCAAACTACCAAAACCTTGCCTTATCTGGATTAAATTGAGACATTTGAGAAAGGTGCCCACATGCTAAATGGTAAAGTTTCATACTGCACTGTCCAGTCACCAAGTTCTGCACAAGTTCCAGTACTGGCTGTCAAAGCCACAAGTCTTCAGTCCCCACCTGCTCATGCAAACACCATTTCTGATGGCTAGTGACCCCCACTGCTGGCATAGGTAAGAAATATGTTGGGCATGTAGCTCTGCTCTATCTCAGGTAATCTCAAACCTGGGGACTTACAGCCAAAATTGCCTGGGTTGGGCTGACAGGGTATATTGTGTTCTCCCCACATCTTTCAGAGCACTTTTCTTTTGATACACTTCCCTCCCATTGTTTTTTGCATAAGCAGTGCCCCCTCCTCCTTCACTACTTGCTTTATGAGAACTCCTTACAGTCATGATGAAGTTCCTTTCAGTTCAACACAAGAAAGGAATAAGGGTGGTTGGGTCCAAAACTAATCTGGTGCGAAGAGAAAAAGCCAAATGCGGTTGCATTTTATTTAAGATCAAAAGCACAATGGTGTGAGATTGTATTATATTCTCCACAGGAGCTGTATTTTTCTACTTCTACAATAGGATTAAGGTGTTCAGTGGAAAAGAGAATTGCAAAAAAAAAAAAAAAAGAAAAGAAAAAAGAACCCCCATTGGACTGGGAGTAGCTGCATTTGAGTTTCTCTTGAATAATGGAGATAGGTCATTCCTCAAAGACTCTAGCATCCTATTTCCAAACACTTTTAAAAACAACTGTGAATGCCAATAATCATTTAGTTTTTACTATTTATCGCAGAAGATTCTTTTTTTTTTTAATTTAAAGGAAGGATGTCACCATTTCTGCATTGACTCATTTCAACATTTACAGTCAACTAAATGCTTTTTAGTAGAACCTAGAGACATCTCCTTATTTAGCTCTGCGTATTTGAGCACACAGGATGTTGAATGTTAGCACACATGGGCTGGACACAGCTGGGAGCACAGCTTCAAGCTACTTTCCACCCTGAATAACTAAAGAAAGCAACTCACCCAACGAAAGGTAGGCTACCAGGCAAAAATTGCTACCTATTTTAAATTTGAAATGTGCAAAGTTCTGGATAACACTCAGTTTCCCAACATCAGCGAAGCGTGGCTTGAGCCTGGTTCTGCTCTAGTGTGCATGGAACGTGACTGTGTTTCAGTGAAAGGTGTCACCCACCTTCACTGTGAGCAGCGTGCACCTAGAAATCAATTTGCACTTGGGGAAGGTGGTTTATACACAGCTCCACTTTCACAAAGTTTCCCCCATATCTGTACCTGTAAGTTCAACAATTAGCATCTTAGGCATGTTATTAAGGGAAAAAATGTACAGGTAGATCTATCTCTCTGCTCACACAGAGCTGATCTGTCTTCTGTTCTACCTGACTTTGTCCCTTCACTACTGCTCTTCACAAGATACTTCATACACTTTGCCTCATCCTCCTAGAAACTTCAGAGCTCTGTTTTTCTACTCCACTGAGTCTTGGCATGCTCATTTTCACATGAGCTGGTGTGAAATGCCACCTTCCTGATATGGAAATGGTTTGTTACTACCTCTCAGAGGTACAAATGGCAACAGTGAAGAACAAAGCCTGGGTCCTATAAAACAACATTATCTTTGTGCCAAAGTAATCCAGTTATTGAGGTACTGAGATAACCTTAAAGCCATATCAAAATGAAGAAACCACTTAGGAACTTACAAACGTCTGTTTTCCTATCAGAGTGCATCAGCACAAGAACACCCTTATGTGGTCCTAATCAGTCAAAGTACCACTCTGGTCTTTTACATGCAGCATGGCTTATCTGCTTCTCCGTAATAAAATCATGGTGATACTTTCACTGATTTCTGCTAGTAGGAAAAGCCTCTGTTACTTATATTAAAGCAATGTGGTTCTGTGCAGGTCCTACCTCCGTTCCCCCAGAGGCAATAGAGAATCCCACCTATGATATTTCAAAGAGACATTCAGATAACTTCCTAGGGCACATAAAACATGCTGCCATTGTGTCCCTGAATAGGGCTCTCTATCCAGTTTCATGTTAGCTGGTTCCTCAAATTAAAGGGTAGAGTTGTGTTTCAGCAGAGCAATCCTGAGCAATTTGGATCCCACATTTAGGTCCTATTAACTAAATAAGGAATATATTTATTTTTAGTAGAAGGTGCGTACAAAATCTAAAAGAAACAGGAAATGTTGATTAAATTAAATGTCAATGTGGTGTTCTGTAATTTAAACTATTGCAGGCGCATGGAATGATAAAGAGAGAAGGAAGCCAGCTGAAAAAGTTAAGATACTTGCTTTGAGTTGTCCGTGCTGAGCAAAAATTAAATATTACAAGAATCTGTAAACAGCTTTAAGCTTCAATAATGGATTAAAGGCCCAAGCAACACTCATCTATCATGCTACTGTTAGTAACCCTTAGATTTCAATGAGATTACTCACATATATAAAAATAAGCATAATCCATCAGGACACGCAGATGAATAAAGACAGTCACAAGGATGGATTTAAGGAGCAGGCTGGAACTTCATTAACACAATATTTTCACATGTCAGGCAGTTAAGCGGACCCAGTGCAGGGATTACAAAGCTACAATTTAGGACAGATCCTCCCTAATCTCTCTTACAACGAGCTCACAGCTGAAGCCAACCCTTCAACCCTTCCCCACGAAAAAGGAGGACCTAAACCCTGCAACACTTCATTTAGGTTTGCTTCTTTTCTAGGCACAAATCCAGTTGCAACATTCCAGATTTCTTTTTAATTTCAGCCTTAGTCCACACTGAACATTTAAAAAAAATTTTCATCAATTCCAACAGATGAATAAAAATGGATATTCTCATACGTTCCACTTCCAAATCCAACTTTTCAGCCTACCCCTGACTTGCGGTGCTACAAAGGCCATCAAAACAGTTTATGCCTCCCCTAACTATATCCTAATAGAAGAACATACCTTTCTTTATGCCAGGATACCTGATCAAGTGACAGCATCCCAAGATCATTAGCCATGATACGGGAGGAGAGGATTAAGATTCTCTGAGGCAGAGAGACACCCAAAGCTCACCTTCACTTTCACGCCTGCCAGAAGTGAGAGAACCCATCCAGGATTGCAGCTGGCAGTCTCATGCATATATTCTGGCTGTCCCCTTTCTTTCTTTGCTGTTTACCCCACCACCACGTTAATTAATAGTGTTTTCCACGGAGCCTCCACTGGAGGTGGAGGAAGCACTTGCAGGATGAGAAACCATGTGGTGTTGCTTGCTTACGTATGGAGACAGCTACGAATGTGCCTTGCATGGCTCAGTGGGGGTCACTTAGGGCTAATTAGTCGGGGCAGACCATTAGGACAGTGCAAACGTGGAACTTCCAGGCCCTCAAGTAATCCAGGTATGTCAGCATGGTGCAACGTTGTGCACAGCGTGCGCGTTAAATTCAAGCAAAGGCTGCAACAAAGTTTTCAAAGCCATTTCGAGCAGTTTCGGGCACTCCGAGAGCTGAGGAAATTGTGGCGCCTCAGGTGGCACAGAGCTTTCCAAAAGCAGGTGTCTTTCCTTTTTTAAATCTAGCCCCATTTTCTAAAACTGGTGATTGACTGGAAAAGGGAGGTAATCAAAATAATCTGTGACTTCTGAAAATAGAGGCCAGTTCCTGCGAGTAAGTTTTAGCAGGACTGCGCAGTTAGTGTCTTATCAGTAGCACAGGAACAGGGATTTGTATATACTGTTTTATTAAGATCAGTATCTCTACAGTGCTCCTTAAATGAAAACAAAAGAAAAAAATTTGCTGTAAAAGGACAGAAAAAATGACTCAATTTCCCGTCATTGCCAAAAGCCTGTAATTTTGAATATAATCAACCTTTGTGCCACAAGATAGAGCTTTTTATATTTATATATATTTAGGTGCAGTAATTAATATTAAAATAAATGGGGGGAGAAATGGTGTGACCCTGTTTAAAATTTAGCGCACTGCTGTAGGTTTATTCTCCAGCACGTATGAAATAAATAGAACCCTCAAAAAAAGCAAGCATACATAACAACAGACAAGAATTAGGTAAAGAAATGGCCAAATCCTAAGCCAGAAATACTTTTCCTTACTACAAAGTTTGTTCTCTTAATTTATGATCATTGTTTGAAAAATCATAGAGCACATAAAATTTTTGCAACAACATTTTTCATGCAAAGCTGTCTTCTTGCACTGCCATCTTTTGTGGAGTAACTAATATCCCTAAATTACTATCATAAAAACAAAATCAGAGGAGGTTGCACTGCAATGAAATGTCATTTGTGTTTGTAACAGGGCAATCATTGATTTAAAATTGGCATTGGAGCTCCTTTTGTGAAATGATTGCTAGGCTAGGAAAGCAACCCCTTAAACCAGCAACATCTGAATTTCTGAAGAAAAACTCAGGTTTAGCACTTGTCCTAACCTGTGTTTTTGCTATTGGGCCTGCACATTTTTCTGAAAAGTGTGCATGTTTTCATGAAGTGTGCGTGTTTTGTTGCTCTGAAAGGATCCTATAGGAATGCTCATAAGATCACTGTCCAGAAGGCTCAAACTCTTTATATTTTACCTTTAGAGAAAATAAAACAACACTATATAAACAACATGCCCTTAGAGAACTCAAAGCCTGTTTCACCTCACACTTGCTCACGTGGTTACAGGTATGCAGTGAAGGATAAGCAGCGCAAAATATTTTATATTCTGCTTTTCCAGTGTGTAGACATTCAGGTTGTTCCCTACAAATGACTGCACAAGGTGAGAGGCACCAGAGAATCAGGCCCCAAAGATTTTCTATACTGGATCAGATCACTGGTGCATTAAGTGTGTCACCTCACAGCTGGATGCTCCAAAATGAACCTAGCTATCTGTGTAGTACTGTGGGAACTACTCTGGCAGTCAGGTTGCATCCAGGAGAGAGGAGACTGGGGTTTGTCTCTTATTTTCTTAGTGTATCTAATCAGAACTGCCCTCATTTGTGATCAAATTGTTCAGTCTTCCTTAACAGTTAAACAAGTACATCTGATTCTTGTTGTGAAACAGGATGTAAGACATGGCATTAAAAATTATAAATAATAGCAAGAGAGAAAAAAAAAAAACCCAGACAAGAAACATTAATTTCTCACTGTTTTCATATGCTTCTGTGGAATGAAAATTAGTCCACAATGTAAGAAACACATAATAAGTATGCCATAATTTATATCAGGGTGTTTTTCACTGCAGAGCTAGTTCGTGGAACTTTATAACTTTATATAATGATCCATTTAAGTCAGAGTGTGACAATATTACATGAACAACAATTATATGCAATATGCAAATGTCATCTAGCTATAGGAAGTGTCAGATATCAGCAACATGAAGTAGCAAAAATGTATCAACACACAAAGCTGTCTAAAGCTTTTAGAGGTTTCATATGCTGCACCTCAGTGAGAATCAGATCACAGCTCATCAAGTCAAAGGCTTACATATTTCTAACACATTTCAACATCCATGATTTCAGCATCCAAAAAATCCAAAGCCCTCTCTCTGCAGAAGAGCAAAACTTAGCACACGTGTTAAATACAACTATTCAAAAGCAGTTACATACCTGCTATCAAACTGAAAGTCAATAGCACTTATATCTGTCCTTAAATAGCTTCTCTGGAACTCAGTTTCCACCACGAAAAAACCCAACAAAACCCAAAAATAAAATGTATGTCACAAAAAAACCCACCCAAAAACAAACAGAAAAAAAACCCAGCCAAAGCCTAACCTCTATTTTTTTAAAAGAGTTCCATTTCAATAATATTTTTAAACATATACCATGTGACTGGTGATCTGGCTTCCCCAGGTCACACAGTGGAACATAAAAGCTTTCAAGGAGAACAGGTGTCCCACCATCCATTCACTCTTAGTCATTCTGAAATGTAAGGCTTGACTACAAATCTTTTGCCAAAAAAAAAAAAATTAGGTTCATTCAGAAAAGTATTTTTTTATCCTTTCTGGTTTATTTTTCTATTCTGACAGAACTGCTTCTCTCCAGACAACACAAAGTAGAGATGAGTAAACCAGTGCTCTATTTCTGAAAATGTTTCTGTGAAGAGCTGTTACTGATAAAGTTTCACTAGTAAAAAACAGCTTTTGGGTTGGATTGGTTTAAATGGGCTGATTTTCTCTTCTGACCATGTAGGTGAAACACCTGTTGTGATATTCTGCTGTAGGGGAAGGGCCAGGGCCTGCAGTACAGCTGAGCACAGGACTGTCTAAGCATGTGCTGGAATACAGGGCGAGCTCCTGAGCAGGAAACCTGTGGTTTAGCCTCCTGCTGGCACCAGGTTCAGGGCACTGTGCAGAAGAGTCATAGTAGGAAAGAAAGCCAGAAGAGAGAATGCCAGGCCACAAGGATGAAATCAAGATAGAAACAAGAAGTCAAGTGGCACTCTGGAACCTGCAGAAATGATCTATTAGGCATATAAAAGCAAACCCCTCACTCAAGGCTCTGTTGGACCAATTAGGGGGTTCTGAATTAGTGTGAATGTTGTGGGGGGTGTTTGCATTTTGTCTTTTAACTGACCTCAAGGCAAACTGAAAAGTTTGGAAAAAAAACAGAAGGTCTCTGGTATGGACTTTTGTTCAGAAAAAAAAAAAATCTACAATAAAATCCTATTGTATTCATCCTCCAAGCCAGAAACAGGGCTGGTATTTGTAAACCTAGGGCAGGGATTAGAAGCCAGGCTTGCAGACAAAGAGCAAATCCAAGAGTTCACTGCAAGGACTCTCCAGCTACAATATTCCTGAAGTCCTTCTCACCCAGACACCAGCTGTTTATATCTGGAATTTCCTTTTCTCTTTCATAGATTCATACTGATACTTTCATAGTAAAGGCCTTCATGCAGCTGATTAATTAAATTTCCTTTTTGAGCAAGGAGGCTTCTAAAAGGAAAAGTGACTGTGAGATAACTGGGAGCCATAAGGAAGCAGACAGTGAATTTTAAAGGAACAGGGAGGAGAAGAATCAACAACAGGCACTGGACAAGAGGAAGAGAGACTAAGGAAGACTCACAGGAACCCTAAATAGCATCAGTTATGAAGTAGTGAGTTTTAACACTGCTTACAGTAGGTAGGCTGCTCCTGGCCTGTTGGGAGGCTCACCACTCTCAGAATAATTAAATATTAGTCTGTGGTTTATAGCAGGCAATGCCGTGTTACTCAGAAGCGTTTAGCATCTCTTGCAAAAGCTATCTTAGCCTATTTCAGCTTCCTTTGTTTACAGTTGTAATCTATTTAGTTGCTAAATAGTTGGAATGGCATTGAAAACTAATCACCCTCCTACTCTCACGTTACCTTCCTCTACAACCTGTTTACCCGCCTCACCCACTGTTTTCCTAAAAAGCAGCTCTCTGACAAGCGGCAGGATTACCATTTCTGTGGTGACACAGCTCATCAGAGAACAATGCACGTAGACGAACGTTATTTTGGAAGCAAAAGGAATTACTTTTTTTGGATGCGTTTATTCCACAGGGGTGGTAAATGCAATCTTGTTTGTTACTGTAATTCACAAAATCGTCTTCACCCCTCTTGGTGTAATGAATTCTGTGATGAACAACGCCCAGCCAGTGCTTGTGTGTGTGTGTTCCTGTATATCAGGCAACAAGTGTGCAATAGAGCTCGAATTCACCCTGGTCTATGAAGCATGTGAGCATCCTATGACCGAAAATATGCTCCCTTGCATAATCCTGAGATTAGCAAATTTCTAGTAAAGGATGTCAGACAGAAATGGGAGGAGAAAAAATGCTTAAGGTAAGCACAGAGGAAAACCCAGCCTAGGAAAGTAACCAACAGGATTCGTGCTCAGTTCCAGCAGCATTTCTATCACTGTTTTCTGTGTGACCTGGAGTGAGAAATGACAGCTCCTTTGGCTCTAAAAACCCTTCTCTGAAAAACAAGAACAGAAGTAGGTGAAGCTATTTTAAAGATCCTTGGCTGGTTAGAAGACGGGTTGTATGAATGCCAATTGATTATAACCAACTTCTGACAGATAGGGGAGAGAAGGATAGCAGATCACAAAATATGCTCCTCTCAAACTGTGGCATTCATGAAAAATGTCACTGGCTGAAAGTGATTATCATCTTGGCAGCTGTGCTCAGTGGGATCTGGGATTGTGCAGGCGAACAGCTAAAAGGTGCGTTCTGGGCCTTCCTCAGGTGTGCTCCTGGCCACTGGTATTTTTAATCACAAAAGGGGAGGCAAAGATGCCTCTGTAGGAAGGTGCTGTGGGCATTTTAAGAGTTGCATTTCCAGAACTAGTGTTGGGACTACCTGGCAGGGCAACAGCTGGAGTTTTCATGCACTTCTGTATCTAGTAAGGCATCCCACATGCTTTGTGCAACCGGGAGGCTCCTCGACAGGATGGATGCTGTCTTCCACTGACCCAGTACATGGATAAATTATACCAACTATAAACTGAATCCATAGGCCAAATCCTTGTATTGCAGACTGAGGGCCAAAGTAAAGCTCTTTGTTTTGGGATTTCTATTTTAGTGAAAGATTCATGAGTTTCAGGTTACAAAGTGAGTACACACATGGTCATGTCATATTTTGCTTTACTGTTAGCATACTCTTTTTGTCAAAATCAACTGAAATGTCTATATATGAGTGAAGCTAAGGGGCTTTTAAACTCAGGTACTGGTAAAATAATTTTCCATGAAACTATGTTTCCCTGTCTGAGCAGACACTGGATATTTCAATTCGTACAATGAAACCTACTACCAAAACTGCCAGTCTCCATTAAGTCCAAAAGAGGAATCAAAATCTTACAGGATTTGAGTTGAATATTGAATTGAACAGCAAACCTGAATAGGGCTCTATGGCTTGCATGGTTCCCCTGTTGTTTTCATTTCTGAAGACAAGACAGTTCTCCCCTAGAGGTTGTTCTGCTTGTATAAAGAGATAAAATAATTTCTACTCAGTTCATCTATCTGTCTGTCTGTAATCCATGCAGTTTGCTGATGTCTAACTGGACCAATGGTGTGATAAGCCCTATTTTTGGTTGGGAGCAGAGGAGAGGAAGGCAAGTAGGCAACCAAGAAAAAGCCTAAGAGAAAGTCTTAGCTGGCATATACAGAGGCATTTTTCCAGGCAGGATGTCCCCATCCTTCTCCCCAAACCTGTTGCTCTGCCAACACCCTACTCAGCAGGGGTTGCCTGGACCTGTGAGGACAGCTGGGTACCTGCCTGGGGCTCACTGCTGCTGCATCAGCTCCGTGTGCCCTCCCCTGCACACCTGGCAACAGACCAAAAAACCATTCTAGTCTTTAGCAAAGGTATTTCCCCCCCTCATGATGTTTTGAATCCTTTCTTCGAGCCTTTGTTGCTTGAGCTTGGAAGAACTCCAGGCGGCCCAGAAGACAAAACAATGTAATACTTCAAAAAACACAGTTCGTTTGTGTGTCAGGAAGGGTTCACGCACACACACTCGCTCGCGAAGGTACGAGGCCATTTCTTTCAAAGCAATATCAATTCCCTGCCATCTCTGCCTTGCTGCTTTGCAGCGAGGTGTAACTGAGAAGATCCTCTGCCCAGGTGACGTAAAACCCAGTGTCCCTGAATTCATTATTAGTTAAGCAAGGAACAGAGTCAAAAAGTCAGGAGAGGAATTTGTATGTGTCCCTACTGGAGGCTCCAACCCACCCCTTGTGTGTGGATAAAGAACACTATAATTTACAGACACAAGTAACGAAACCTACAAGGTTGTTTAAACTTTGTCTTTTAATAGGTATAATTCTGGTCTCTTTTCAAGCTGAAGTGTTTATGATTTGAAATCCACATTATCACAACTGTCTTGATCCCAGTGATCCCCTTCCTGGAGCAAGTTACTTGTTGTAGAAGTAAATTACTCCATATCATTTTCATAGAAGATTATTAAAAGACTTTCTCATAGCATTCGGGTTGATGCCAGTTTGAACTGGGTGGCAAACAAGAGGTGGCAAAGCAATTAACACCTCAGAAATATAACAGATTAAAAGTGAATATTTCTGTCTCGTTCTGAACCCACTCAAACACAATGGATCTGTAAATTCAGACTTAGAAGCTGTTGGGGGTGAATTCTGCTGAGAAGAAATTATGTTCAGGGAAGATGGAGAAAGCATTGCAATGGAAAATAGAGCACAACACAAAACAGAAATCTGAGAGGATGAAATATCCGAAAGATTAAATAGAAACAGAAATCAAAAACTTTTTATAAAATCCATCCCACCCAAAAAGCTCTCCAGGAGCCCAAATTGATGGAAGTCGTGCTTCTGTACATACTATAAGGTTAAGTTTTCCTAGGAAACAAGCTACTTCAAATTAATTGTCATTGTATAAAGGAGAGGCTTTACATTACCCAGCAAAAAGTCAAAACCAACGTGAATTACTTTCACCCAGTAAGTAATTCACAAAGGATCTGATTCTGAAAGCTAGTTATCTATCTGGGTAGTATTACTGCTACACAAAGTGCCAAAGATGTGGTGAGGGCCCATATGTCTGCAGATCCCCCCACCCAGGCGCATCCACAAGACGTGGGAGGTGGGAAAAGCGAGGCTGAGTGCAGTCCACGCCAGCACCCTTAAAACTTAGAGCCACAAGTGTTTGTGTATCTGCTAGTGAAGATTAGACTATCCATATCTTTAAAATTCAACAAATAAGTGGAAATACTTAAAATACAAAGGAAAAAAAAATGTATATAGCAATTTCCCCCCTCCCTCTGTGACAGTTTCCCCATCAGTGTAACTCTGCCAGCTTCAATGCCTGTTATTTTTAATTTGCCATACAAGAGGAAAGGCAATCAGGAAAGTTCATGTGCTCACATACACTCATACACATGCGTGCATCGATATATCATACATAATTTCTCAAAGTAAATATGTAGTGATTAATTTAATATAAGAAATAATTGCAAACAGCATACTGGGTCATGGGTGACAAATCTAATCATTTACTGAGAGTAATATATGCAGAAATAAACAAGATATAGCTTATAAGCAATGTGTGGGAAGTTAGCTGTGATTCAGGCAAGCGTTTGGATTTCTTGTTTGTGGGCAGAAGGTTGCAAATTTAACCACTTCACAGACACCCCTCTAATTTCCTGGTAATTAATGATTTTTGTAATGGTTATTAAGGCCTCAAGCCCTAGTACTGTCAGCTCATTATTGTATTTGTGAGTTAACTGTATCAGTTAAAAATATAGGTGGACAAGAAGCAGCTCCATCTTATCCTGGGCTGTTGCAGTGCTCTGAACTAGAACATGTAACCCCTCTAGTGGAAACTGGGAAAAGTGGCTCTAAAGAATTGCCCATGGTAAGACATGGGCATCCCCATTGCCTCCGAGATCGATAAATTAAAATTTCCCTGATCATGGGTCCCTTCAAATGCCCCGGGCTCAAAGAGATGCAGCATCACTGATATTTTACTGCAGGATGCAGGAAAAGTGCTTGGAATAGAACGGAGTGAAATGAAGGAAATAAGGTTTGGGCCAAGCATCCTGTTTCACTCCAATGAGAATACAATTAAGCTGAGCCACCCTTAGAAGTTTCCTTTTAATAAACAGCCATGGCAATTACAGAGTCCTTTAGAACTTGGATGCTGAGACAATGCAATTAACAGAGAGGGAAAAAAAAGGATGACAGGTATAAACTTAGCCTACCTTTATTTCTTTACGTGTTTTAATGGGATGCATTCCCACGCCAGAGAAGGGGACTATTGAGTTATTTGAATGGTCTCATTTTCCTCCACAAATGGGAATGAAGTGAAACCTGTTATTGTTGCACAGTGCTGTGGTTGCACGGTCTGAACACAGAACTATGAGCCTCACAGTCCTGAGCTAGCCAGGACTTCCGTCCTCATACAAGCCATTGGCTTTCTTCCATCTCAGTTTCCTCATCCTCAAACTAGAGAAAATACTTGGAGTTCCTCAAAGGTGAAATGTATACTCAGCAGCAAAGGAAAGTTATTAAGTCTATATACACAGCACGGGTGTGTAAGCACACAGCACTGGCCACCTGGGTTCCCAAAATCCCCATCTTTGCACACAGATGAAAACTGGCCTTGGGTACACTGAGCAATGGCATCTTGGTTGTGTGCCCCTTGCCCTCGTCAGGAAATCTTGTATTGCAAAGACAGCCACTCTCTCATCATTACATCATCTCCATATCTAAATAAAAGCTGTCAATAACTTTTTAGACACGCTACTAACAGATCACTCATCTGTGGGCATCTGTATCTGGGTGAGAAAATATTTTTTTTGTGCATTAGGTAAAATTATAATTGTGAAAGAAAAGCTTTAACAAGTCATTCTCTGCAAGGTCAGGTTAATTGCGTTGTGCCTGTGAACAAGTCAAATGAAGTTAGAATTAGGTGGTAGACAGGGAATGTCACAAGTTTGTCACAATAGGTTTCTTTCAGGAGGAAACTGAAGACCCCTCACAGCCGAGCTCAAGTCTCAAGCAAATTCCTGAACCTCCTATTCCCACTGCACAACAGTCTGGACTTGCTGAATTTTAGGGTAGATCGATGGATCCATATTGCAAACGCAAATACCAATATGCTCTGTAGCCCTGGAGTGGGACAACTGGTTGGATAGGAGAAGCAGAGAGACTTGTCCTTGTCCAGTTTTGGAAAACTGAGGAGAAACAGAAAACAATTCTGCTTTCTGTGAGTCTGTGTTGCACCTTTCCCCCACCCCCCTTCTTATGAAAAATGAGGATTGCATTTTCCTTTCCATTTTTTTTATGTGTCTCATCTTAGAAGATTAATATCAGCCCTCAAGATGGTAGTTATGTTTATATAATTTTTTCTCTCAGTGTATAACCTAAAAACTCCTTATTGATTTACACACTTTTCAGGTGCTTCTTGCACCATCCTGTGATACATGACTATGTATCACATACTTTGTTTCATATAAATGTTCATGTGTACAGGTAATTTTCCAGTATTAAAATGTTGTAAAAGTAGAAGTATGACACATTCCTAAGATGCTAGAAAGTGTCATGCCAGATTCAAGAAAAGCTTCTCATAACCAAGACAGCTGGTCAGGAAATACCCCTTTACACCTGCCTGCAAACCAGGTTTGCTTAGTTTTTTTAAAAAAGGTGTTTTAAGAGATTTCATTTTAATATTTTAATGCCAGCAGCTTGTGGTGCCTTACAGTAATCAATCCTTACAACTGATTAATTCTGAGGATACTTTAAAGGATGTGCTGTTATATAAAGAGAAGAGAAAAGGGGATTTTACCCATTTATTATTTGCATAATGATTGAGGACTCCCCTCAGTTGAGTGCTTGCTAATTTGCAAGACAAAAACTGAATGCTCACTTTCAACGTGAACCTAGTTAAGTCCTGGTGGAAACCCAGGGCTCTTTGCGTGTTTGCATACAGCTGAAGCCGTACCTTCAGAGCATTAAAGTGCTACTACCGAGATTTTCAAAGCAGCCTGTGAAATTTAGTGGGATTTTCACAAGCAACTCTCTACGCTATTTTGAGAAATTGAGAGTAAGTGCAGGTGCAAACAAAGATGCTAATATAAATTCTAACTCAAAGTTCAAGAACCAATATAAAATAATTAATTAGAAGTCATAAATCAAATGCTTGTTATCTAGTGTTTACATGTTAGCAAAAAGGAGAGCTGCATGACTCCCCAAATAACTTAAACAGCACACACAGGGATTCGTGCTATGCTGGTGTCATTCCTTGCCTGCATTAAAAGAAAACTAATCACGTAGGAAATGACCACTTGATCCTAACAGCAGATCCCTGCTCAGTACTTTGTGAGAGATCAAAACAGCGAGGCGGTGCTTACTCCCCTCTCGAGGAATTCCTCCGGGGCTCAAAGCTGGCACCTGCCTGCAGAAAATCACTGAGGTTAAATACCCAGCCCCGCTTCCACATCAGGCACTATCCTGCTTACTCACGGGACAAGCCAGTTTTGTATCCAGATGCATTTTTAGCACGATCACACTTCCTACGTTTCCCACCACTGTTACTTTAACTAGATTTTCCTGTGCTTGGAAGCCCGAGCGTTTTGGCAGGCGTTACAAATAGAAGTGCAGCTTTTGACCTCCGGGCATTATCCAAGTCCGCACCGCACATTTATCAGCCTGAATGTGGTGTTAGTTTTATGGACGTTTCCGCTATCAATTCGTGACAGTTTCTAGTCTGCCCAGTTCTCCTTTCTGATCAGATGAGCACCTGTTAATCTCAGGACTGGGCAGCCCACATTAACCCTTCAGACTCTGGTGCAACCTCCGAGATCGCTGCTGACAGCACAGTGCACCTCAGCACTGCCGTGTCCAGGTTACAAATCCAGCAGTCACACAGGGCTTTGTATCAGCACCGAAGAGCTGAAAAAGTAGATGTGCAATGCAAAAGGCACCGTGCTCAGCCAGCCACCGACTGCCCCATCTGGAAGGGGGAGGTAACATCTGTAAAGGAGCACTTCAGAGCAAACGGGGATTGTAACATTCCTGGCCAAAACAAGGCTGGCATTACTTATCTTCAGCACACATCGTAGAGGAACTCCAGTGCTGAAGGTTCTGCAACAATTTTATACAATCTGGCTCTTGATCTGTCTATAAAACCCAAAAAGTCTGTGCATGCCTGAGTGTCACACTGCAAGAAGCTACACCTGTGTGGACTTGATTAACATTGCCCTGCTCCAGCCAAGAACAATAGTTAACCCGCTTCTTCCCTTGTATAACTGAAGATGCACTGATTTGATTGAAAATATATAAATATAAATTTAACACCTTCCCTGTATTACAGTGTTTTGGACTGGCCACCTTGTACATGCAACATGTGATGGTCCCACAGCCACTGCTCTTCGAGGTTTAGTCAGTGAGTCCATTCTGTCATCTGCTCCAGATGAACAGGACACTTTGCTCTGAGGTGAGGGCCTTGGACATTTGGAAGTTTGCTGGTTATTGAGTTAACTAAAAAATTAACTCTGCAACAGTGTTAATTTTTCTCCCCAGTAGCTGGTATGGGGCTGAGTTTTGGATCTGTGCTGGAAACAGGGTTGATGTCACAGGGATGTTTAGTTATTGCTGAGCAGGGCTTACACAGAGGTGTAAGAGGCCTTTTCTGCTCCTCAGCCCATCCCACCAGCAAGGTGGCTCGGGGTGCACAAGAAGTTGGGAGGGGACAGAGCCAGGGCAGCTGACCCCTGCTGACCAAAGGGATATTCCATACCACGTGCATCATGCTTAGCATATAAAGGTGGAGGAAGAAGAAGGAAGGGGGGATGTTTGGAGTTGATGGTGTTTGTCTTCCCTATTCACCGTTACACGTGAAGGAGCCGTGCCCTCCTGGAGATGGCTGAACACCTGCCTGCCCACGGGAAGTGGTGAATTAATTCCTTGCTTTGCTTTGCTTGTGTGCACAGCTTTTGCTCTCCCTATTTAACTGCCTTTATCCAAACTTATGAGTTTTCTCACTTTTACCCTCCCAGTTCTCCTCCCTGTCCCACAGAGGACAGCGAGCGGTTCTGTCAGAGCTTAGTTGCTGTCTGGGGTTAAACCACGACAGCAAGTGAAACATTTCAGTTTACTGCATGGGATAATGTCTCTCTCTAGTGGCTAGGTACAGTCACTATAGCCGCCTGCTTCACTTGCAGCTTTGATGGCATTTCTAGTCAAACAATCACTGCCGTCGTCAAATGCTGCGCTGAAGGTCCCAGGTTAAAGCACTTTATTGAGCACATCGTTGACATGCAGCCCTGACTTCACTAAATCTAATTAGCACACGTGCATTTTGCAGGGACTGTTAGCTGTTTAATTTTACAGAAAGATTATTGCCTTAGAAAGAGGTAAAAGTTGGTGAAAATACCCAAGGCTTGGGAATTGGTTTCTGCCTAAGTATATCTCAGCCAAACTAAAGCTTTTGGCACTGTGAGTCTCAGGACACCTCTGAAATCCCAAGGATGTATAACATTTAGACAGAGGGTGAGAATAAGCTTTTCTCTTAGCTCCTGACATATTTCAACTTCTTCTCCTAAAAGCCAACAGAACATTTAAGTAGGGGAAATTCTAATAAATAAGGGTGATATTTGAGTGTTAAAAGGCTGCTAACTTGATAAAGTTCTCTCTTCCTCTCCACTTCTCACAAGCAACAGTTCAGTTCAAGTGATCAGTGACCAAAGGCCAGATTTTTAGAGGTAACTTGATGCAAAAAAGAAAACGGCTGCACACCTAGAAGGGATTTCTGAAATTCTCCATTGTGCATATGGAGAAAACCCCAGTGAATGCCTGCCCTGTTATACATCCAGTTTTCTCTAAACAATAACTGACCTTCACTGGTACTGATATGCAATGGTTGTTTGGTAAGAACATAGTACGGATTTCAATCCAGCCTTCAGCCTCCGACCACCACCAGGGTCACTGATGTTGGCTGGGCTAGGAACTTGTTGCAGCAAGACACCAAGGGGAGGTCCATACTGCCACTGTCAAGGTTACATGCATAATTAGGAGATTTCCATCTCTAAGGCTGCTTGTCTTGCAATAAGAGTCATTCAGCCACATGACTGAAAACCTCACGATGGTGTTTTTAAGCACCTGTCCCGTTATGCCAGAGTGTGAAATGGAATCCCTTTGCAGATGTCTTGCCAGAGCATCATTCCCTAAAACAGCAGGGCAGCTATGTTGGGTGGTGGAACTTTGGACACCTTGAGGACTCTCTGCCAGGGCAGTTGCCACCCCCCAACACTGAGTCAGGGAGGACAGCGAGGTGGCAGCTGGGAAAAAGACTGTGTTCTACCCTTGTGCTTCTCAATGCAGAGCAACTTTGCTGTAGTGAATGGGAGAGACAGGAACTGAAAGAGAAAAAGAAATGCTGGATAGGAGAGGGGATATGTTCTAGTGCTAACAAAAATCACTGCTTTTGCATATGTCTGAGCCAAGAAGAAGGGAAACTTTGGGATGGGAAGCACCAGAGAAAGCCCTTGCACCAAATTATAAAAAAAGACATTAACTGGGGCTGGAGAAAAAATATCCTCACATTCTCCCAAGGCTGCAAACAAATCGGTAGCAGAAAAACAAAAACTGAGATCTCTTTCCAGTTTTTCAGTCTCATTCTGTATTTCCCAGATCATGCTATTTTTTATTTTGGGAAAAAAAAAGACCAAACAAAAAAACACCGAACAAACAAATAAGATCCTTATGGGAGATGAGCTGCAGGACTGATATTTGAAAATGAACACACAGCTTGCTGTATCTTACGGGTTCTGGCACTGCATTTATCTGGGGCAAACAAAGGGTTTGCCTAGTTCTAAGCCCAGTGAAATGGAAGAATTTGAACTTCTGCATTGTCTAAAGCCTCCAGTCTATGCTGAAACGTTATCACATGTAGGACAGTTTGCTGGCCCTTCTCACGTGAGCAGGACCAGGCAATAAAGGTAGCCCTGACACATGGAGAAGCATCTTGTCCTCTCCTGGAGCAGGACAGTAGATGCACCTAGAGGACAGCCAGGAATGCCTGACTGGCACTAACAGGGGTCTGTCCCACTCTGCAGGTCAAGCCCTGCTGCAGCTAATGGCACATTTCAGCAGGGAATAAGGCCTGTGAATTGCAGCTGTACATGAATATTGATAATAGCCGCCAAACGCTCTTCCTTCTATCTCCCCTCCCAGGAGGGGTGAAGTGCTTTCTCAGCAAGGGTGAGACAGTGCTTCCAGTGAGGCAGGAAGGGGAAAATTGTCTCCCGTTTCTGCTGCCTTAGGGCTCGCTGTTGCTTATATGAAAACAAGTGGTGAAGCTGCCATTTACTTGGGAGGAGGCAGGATCAGACCCTCATTTTTCTGCCAGACAACACACCCTCATAATTATGTATTCACACCATATTTTGATAATGGTTCCTCACAGACTAATTAATATGAATGTTTAAGAAGTCTAGTTTAATATGTTAGTACTGAAGGAGAGGCTGCAGTCCTGTGGGAGATTATACATATTTCCCACTGATGAGTACCTTAAATCTTAATGCGTACAGGGAGAGGGGAGCATATGAATCTACAGAGCAAGATACAGATGCTTCTTTTGCAGGATGGATTTTATACAATTAAAAATCAGTTTTCTTGGAAGCAGCAGTGATGATTATTTTTTTCTTTCTAATAGATGTGTGTCTCTTTGAGGTCTAATATAGCATGTAAACGCTGAAGCTTTTCCTGCCATCTAGAGGTGTGGGTTCTCTGGTGACTAATAGAGTGAGTTGCCTTTGTGGCATCTCTCTCACCACAGCACTAACAAGAGCTTTTTCTTCTATCCAGCCAGCTGTTTTCATGAAGATTGCAAGGATTTAGCAACTTTGAAAATGCTGTCTTTCTTGTTGATGAGCACAAAAATTCCTGGGAAAGGATGGGAAATGGAGATCAATCATCTTGTAAGACCTATTTCCATAGAAAAGCAGTTTAAAACCAGTTGTAAAGTATCTTAAAAATATCTTTAAACAAACAAACAAAAACCCCAACAACAGCAAGAGCAATGGAAATCGGCTCTAATGATCTGACTCACAGGGGTCTCATCATTAACAGGAACTGACTCATTGCATTTGTTAGAAATTGCCATGATGCTATTTTATCTACCCTTTGTGTCTTGGGAGCTGAGAAGGCCAGATGAAGCTTATCCCAAGCACAGACTGCAGTGGCAGGCCTGGCTGGCCCCAGTGAAGAAGCTGTATATGGCTTTTTGTGTTCCTGATTTAAAATTGTCCCTGGTCTGAACACATATTACCATGAGAGATAAGGCATATTGGAAGCCCTAGTGGTTACCTTGATCAGTTCAAGGATAGTTGTGACCAGCTGAACAGTTTAGATCAGAGTGTTTACACAACAGAGGTCTCTGCTTCTTAACATAGGGGAAACAAAACGCTATATCTCAGGTTTTATTGTTTTCACTCTGTGGGGCAGAGCCTGCAAGGTTTATCTGAGCTATGTGATGACCTATAGATACATGGTGTACAATACCAGCAGATGGTATCTGTCACAGGACACTGCAGCTAAGGATTATACCTTAGAACAAGGCATCTCTAAGAGTGAGGTGCCAGGGGATGTTGAACCCTGGCCATCACTCTCCACTGCCTCTCTCCTTCCAGGACAGTCACAGCACAAGGACCAGCCTCATCTGGTGCCAGCACAACCAGGATACCAGTGCCCAAAGTTTGCTGAAAGATGGAACCTGGAGGTGGACACAGCATTATTTCTGATCCCTCTTACTCCTAGTGCAGCTCAAGTCATGGTTAGTCATTTTTTCCTCATCCATTTTGCCATCTGCTATTCTGTCCTTTGCAACAGCTGACAACAGTGCAAGGACATGAGAGCTTCCACGTGATGGTTGTTTAAAAACAAACACACACTGTACAGTTGCCAAATATTTGTATTACTGAAGAAGTCAGAAGCCTTGGCCAGGGCTAAAAATCCATTGTTTGAGGTATGATAAGAGCAGAACAAAAGGATGGCGTCTAATTAATAATAAAACAAAAGCCTAAATATAAGATAAAATATGAAGGAATAAAAGAACACAAATAGACAACATATTTAACTTTACAAACACACCAGAAATCACCTAAGCAAGTCTTTTTGTAGGCATCAACAAAAAGAATGGTTTTAATCTAGAGTGAGAGAAAGATAAAGAAATAATTATATAAGAGTATTTAAAGGGTGTTCCCTGGGGACTAAGGCCCTGTGGAACCACAGAGGGAACACAGGAGAAGACAAGGTAAGGATGGTGGCATCATGGGCTGACCAGAGTTGAAAGTCCACCTCTCTGGTTGTAGTTGTCTGGCAGTTACACTGGAACCAATGAAAATCATTGAATGTCTCCCTTATCTGACAGTCTGTGAAGTCAGTCAATGCCAAGAAAGTCCAAGTCCTGGTATTGCATTCAGCTCACCTACGTAGGCAGTGGGCACTAACTCAGCAGCCCCTAGAGAAATGGGAAGTGTCAAGTGAAAGTGGAAAATTAACTACTTTTCCCACCTCTCAAGGTAATCCTGGCAGATCAAAGCCAAGGCACAACAGAAGGCAGCTTGAGGAAATTTAAACTCCTTTACTACTTATCCTTTACTTCTGCAACTGAGATCTGGGCGGCTGGCAGAGAATTCCCCATGAACACCACTTCCCTTTGAAATGTGTGCCCCCAGTTAATCTGAGGGAGTCCAGATCTGCAGACATTCTTAAAAGGTCCGTCTTTTGAAGGGATATCTTTAGAAGGGCAATGCCACCTAAAAAAATGAGAGCTAATATAGGAATAAACCTTTCTGCAGCTTTTTGCTGAATGATCTTCTGACTAACACGAGTTGTCCAATTTCCAGCTCTACCACCAATTTTCCACACGCTTTAAGCAAGGCACGGTTTTCTGCCATATGTTCCATGATATACATATATAATTATTTAATCTATATTATGGGTAAATAATTACCTATACTGCATTTATGAGATGCGTTTTATTCAGCTCATGCATTTCATCTATATGTTCATATACATTCCTCTTACCCATTGTCTTATCTATGCAACCCATAATTTCAAAAGGATGAAATTCATAAAGAAACCCTTACCATAAGGGGTTTTGAATTTAGTTTGCTCTGGAATTGCCACTAAAAATGACAGCAGCTGCTCCTGGCTGTATGCTGTGACATGCCTCAAATCCCACCCTATCTATAGCTATAACACAGAGAATTTAATCTCTACGAGCTCTGTGCTGAAGAAGAGGTATCCATGACTAACTCCACTTCTCCTTTTCCCCAAAATGGAGTCCACCTCCACAGAACTGACCTACTTACCCCTTAACCCATAGCTCTGCCATCAGGACTGATTAGCCTGTCTATGAGGAGGCTCTAGCTGGCAAACAGCAGAATTCTGAGCTGCTGCACAACACAGTAGTGCAACTGCCAGGTTATTCATTTTATCTCACCCAAAAACCTGCCTGCCTTCAGACAGGTAACTGTGCAAATGAGCAAGTGCCAGACCCCAAGCCTGTGTACGTAAAAATGGCAGGGATTCTGCCTTTTTCAGTTTGTTCTTGTATATTTTATGCACGGCCAGGAGCAGTAAACGTGTATGAGGTACCCATATGGGGTTGATAAGGTAAAGAAAAATCAATCCTGTAAATAAAGCCAATTTTTTTTCAAAAGGTCTAGGATTTTCAGGTGCATTTTAATGGTATAGCTGAAGGTTACACAAACAAGATTATTTTGAAAACTGTCATGAGGGACCGAGAAGGAAGAAACTTCCCAAAGCCTTCGAGTAGAAAATGGAGTTCACCCTAATGCAGCACTCATTTCAGAGACCTTAAAGGTGTCCATTCACAGTGAATAATCTTACCACAATATACTAAGTAATATGTAGAAGTGTTGCAGGCCAGGTTGGATGGAGCCCTGACAACCTGATCTAGTGGGTGGCATCCATGCCCACGGCAGGGGAGTTGGAACTATATAATCTTTAAAGCCCCTTCCAACTCAAACCATTTTATCATAAATTCAGATTTTTTTACTCTTCCATTCCACGTCATTATAAAATAAAAGAGACCAAGTGGAGGAGAATCACACCTTTAGGGAGAAGTTTCAGTGCCTCAGGAAAGACAGAAAGGAGGTTGCTCAAGCCTTTCTTTTCCTGCCATGGACTGGCACCAGACACTGGCAACATTTCTTTTTTGCTCCAGCAGCAGGGCTCTGACCTTTAACCAAAGCTCCCATCTTCTGTTTGGTGGAATCTGATCTAAAATGAACACAACCTGAAGGCCAGAAAAGGAGAAGCTTCTGGCAGAGGACTCCAAGTGATTAATTAAATAGCCTTCAGGAGGTATCTCCTAGTATCTTCCTTCATTTCTTCTTGCAATTAAGGCAGATAAGGACATTCTAATAGTTCAGAGACAAATCTATTTTGAAAAGTTTTTTTGAAACTCAAAATGCTGATGGCATTAACCAGTTAACCAGTTTGATGACTGAGACATCAGGGAGTTCCTACTGTTTGTCAGTACATGCCTGACTGCAAGGTGACTGGTGGACATCACTTTTCACAGTAAAATAGGTCTAAATATCACATTTTCTGAGAGCAAGAGAGCTAAAGCAGTAGAAGGACACAGGAATTCTTGCACTTGGGTCAGTCACCTAGACTAGATAAGGTTCAAAAGCACACAGGCATTAGCTCACACTTGTTTCAGTGAAAAGTTGGTGGTGGGCCCAAGAGACCAAATTGCACCTCTCCAACTGTTCTCTCCTGGGCAACATGAGGTAAATGTAGGGATTTCATTCTGGAACTCAAGACATATCAGAAATACTACTACAAAGAAAAGAAATCCTCTTTTTCACATTTACAGACAGGTAAGTTACTTTTTATTATATGCGTGAGATTTATCTCCATTGTTTAAAAATTTAGTTTTTGGTTTTGTGGTAAATCAAGAAATATGGGGACAGTGAGTCTGACACCTCAAAGAAATGATATACGACTAAAAAAGAAACAAACAAACAAACTCTCAAACATTGTAACAGTGTAAATTTCCTTTAAAGGAATGAGGGGTGTTGAACCTGCTCTTTGCTTTATGTTCAGCTTGTACCTACTTTATGTGACAAAGAACATCTCTGTCAGAGTTAGCCATAACCATCACAGCTGCGTGTCCATGTGACAAACACTGAGAACCAAAGCAAATAAAAATTCTAAATGACAACAAAGTGTCACACTAGAGAATTAATTTTATCTACAGATATGCTCAAGTATGGTCTAGCTTTTAGGTAAATGCTTAATTAAATAACTTAAAAGCCTGCAATCCCAAGTTGTATAAATATTTTTTCTTCTGATGCCCTTTTTCTTCTAGCAGACGGTCTTATTTAAAGCACTCTTTTGTTTCAGAGCTCAAAATCATTTGATGATGAAATTCTTAGATAAAATTCTACAATAGTGGATATATTACATCCATGAAAAGGGTAGGTTTTCATTTCAGCTACACTTGTACCTTGTATACTGGCATTTTGCGGTCTCCCATGTTCATCTTACTTGCTAAAAGCTTCCCTTTGACACCTCAAACAATAATAGGTCCCACAAAATTAATAAATATATCCTCCTGATGTTGAGGACGTGGGAAATGAGTCATGCAAAATTGAAGGCCGCCTATCTTTCTGAAAAAACTTGCATGTATTGAATATGTGCTACTTGTGTATATTAGAATACTGTCATTGGAGTGAGTTGAGTCATCCAGAAAACATGTGCTTAGCAGCCTGCAAGATGAAACTTGTATGAGGACACAGGGAAAATTAGTGTCAGTATGGGGAATGGAATCCATTTTTTCCTGCTTTAATCATCCATGACATTTTCTGAATGCTCCTTTGTTCTGTACAATGTAAATAATGACACAGCCATTTTTCAGATATGCTGTATAATGTGCCCAAGTCCTTGAAATACTGGATATGGTGCCTTAGTATCCATTACTGCTCCTAGGAAAGGGATTCAAGAACAGATGCACTGACTTTGTTCATGTCTGCAGAATCTCTGTTTACCTCTGCATCTTATTTTCCCAAATGACTTAAGTAAAGTTTAAAAAAAAAAGTTGAATGTTAGCCTGTTTTACTGTTAGTGAGCAGTAAAATTTTAAAGTAGAAGTCTGAACTTGAAGTAAGATGTATTCATAGAAAAGTGGATTTCAGATGTAAATGTCCAAAAAAGATGAATGTAACTTTCTCTTCTTCGCTTTGTTTTTTTTTTTCTCTCTTTTATAGTTTAAATTACCATTCTGTTCTTGGCTGCAAAGACACCATACTGTGACCAAGACCTTCCCCTTGAGAGACACATGGTCAAATCTCTGGATACACAAATCAGTTTGTTCTTTTTAATGCCTCTAAAAATGCTAACTATTCAGGTCCAGTGTAATTGTTGGCCTTCAGATGGCTCTTTTAAGCTCTTATCATGGACTGAATTGTTTGGAATATACATGAACTAGTTCTCTGGTTTAGGCTGAAGCAGACCCTCGTGAGTACTCTGCCAGCTCTTTTTGCAAGCTCCACTTTTGAGAACTGTTGACAAACACTCTGGACAATATTCTATCCTGCAATCATGAATTCCTGTTGTTCTGTTGAACGTGCCACACTTGGAATAAAAGCCATTGCTTCCTGGAGGGCAGAACCACAGTTCTAGCAGGCAGTGCTGACCTTGACATCACACAGTACTTACTGTGTCATTTGTATGTAATTCTTGTACATGGAGATATGGAAAATTGTTGCTGACAGTGTGTTTCATGTTATTTTTCCACTGACCATGAGCACAGAGCGTAAATGTCGAGCAACCATTGTACCAAATCTTATGCATTACAACATAAATGTACCAGTAGTTCACAGACATGTAAGAAGAATTTCTTACAGGAGACCCAGCAAGCTTGGACTTTAGCTGGCTGTTATGCACCCTCTAAATCTTTGTCACTTGAGATAAACACGTCCCTTGCAAACACAGTGGGAATCACACTTACATGGGGTTTTCATATGTCAGACTGTAGTCTTTCACTTATGCTATATTCACTATGTATTATGTAGTGATATATATAATAAAAATGTAATACTACATATTCACTTACACTACACGCCATCAAAAGGCCTTTCCTTTAACAGTCTCATTGGAAATTGTTTGCCAGCTCTGTCATGCTGCACACATGCATGCACACTCCTAAAGCAACCAGCCTCTTTGATTTTGGCCTTTCTAAAACACAGCAACAGATTTCTCTCCCCATGGGGTTAGAGCCCCAGAGAAAAAGGTCTGGAGAGATATGTATGCATATAATGGAAGCACAGTGTAGTCCATCAACTTACTTAAGATCAATACCTAAAAGATTACTAAGCTTGATTTTTCCAATACCACCACTACAAAGAACAGTTGTATCCCTTTGGTTGCTCTAATATGGGAAAAGGAACACATATGCTGGTAGAATCATATTTGTATGCTGCTAATGTTGAGCTAGAGGGAAGCTGGAGAGTTCAAAGCCACTTTTTCATTTGGAAAAAGCATAAAAAGAATGAGACACAGAGCAAAGTAGCAGAAAGAAAAGGGACCACTACCACCACCAACTCCTTAGGCACACAGAAATGCAGGAACAGCAAGTGAACCATATGGCTTCAAGGATTTCCCTGAGGAGTGGTACAGCAAATGCTGGAACTGGGGCACTGGTGGGTACCCCGAGGACATAAAGAATGCTAACATTTGCCTCACGTAAATAAAAGTTGTGACAAAACAGAGAGAAGTATCCTTCTGGCTTTTCCTGCCTTCCCCCTGCTGATTCGGGCTGTTAATCTTAGATGCAAACAGTGCATTTCATGTGCAGTGGTACCCCTGCTTTAAACATTTGTGAAATGTGTGCAGTCTTTTGAAACATGCTGGGCACATCCACACGAGACCAGTGGTGGTGGTACACGGATTCCCAAGTGGACATGCAGAGCCAGGGAAAGAGGCTGGTGTGACACCACCATACCAGTGCTGCTGCACCAACCTCCCCTCACTTGCATCACACAGAATGGCCTGGGTTGGAAAAGACCTTAGAGATCATCTCGTTCCAAACCCCTTGCCACAGGCAGGTACACCTTCCACTAGACCAGGTTGCTCAAAGCACAATCCAGCCTGGCCTTGAACACTTCCAGGGATGGGGTATCCACAACTTCTCCGGGAAACCTGTTCCAATGCCTCAGCACCCTCACAATAAAGAATTTTTTCTTAGTATCTGATCTAAACCTCTCTGTCAGTTTGAAGCCATTTTCCGTTGTCCTGTCACTCCAGGCCCTTGTAAATAGTCTCTCTCCATCTCTCTTGTGGGCTCCCTTCAGGTACTGGAAGGTCACAACTAGGTCACCCCAAAGCCTTCTCTTCTCCAGACTGAACAACCCCAGTTCTCTCAGCCTTTCCTCACAGGAGAGCTGCTCCATCCCTCTGATCACCTTGGTGTCCCTCCTCTGGACTCGCTCCAACAGGTCCATGTCCTCCCTGTGCTGGGGTCCCCAGAGCTGGATGCAGCACTGCAGGTGGGGTCTCACCAGAGCAGAGCAGAGGGGCAGAATCACCTCCCTCTGGGGTTTGGTTGAGTTCCCATTGCACACCAGCAGGATTTACAGCAGCCTGCACTGTTTTGGTGAATGAGTTTTCTTGTTTCATTCACCCAATTTCAAAGGCAGAGCAAGGATCACTCACTTTTTATTTTCTAGTGTCAGGTCTTGCAGGTGCATCTGGGGACAACTGCTAATAAACTCAGATGTGGTGTGCTGGGTAAAGTGCCATCTTCCAATTGCATTTTCACAACATCTAGATGAATAAGTCTGGCAAAGGCTCCAAGTAGCATCACACTACAAAGTAAGCTACTCCAGGAAGACTGTCTTTAAAAATAAATACATTGTAACTGCAATGCACTTGCAATTTCAATTTTTAAAGATTAGCAGGTGTGACTAAAGATTGCAGAATTTTCCCTACTTCATTCCATTGAGAAATTTTTTTGGCTCGATGCTGCTATATATTCTCAATATGTTTATTCTCAATGCCATTACTTTATTCCAAGGGACACAAACCTAAAAATATGAACATTTTCCTAACAAGCCCTACTGGTTTTTATACTCATAAGCTGAAGCATGAAGTATGTCTACTTATATCTTACCTAATTATTTTACTTATGCCATTTATTCCATGACATAAATACCATAAAATAGAGACAGATATTGCTGAAGAGGAAAAATTAAAAATAATTAAAATATAATTAAAATAATTATAAATATAATTATAAAATAATTATAAATATTAAAATTATAAATATAATTTAAAATAATACTGTGATATTCAAGTTTTATAGTATGATGCCACTGTGACTTTTCATATAACCTTTCTATATATCTCTACTTAAGGTATCTTCTTGAAGAATGTAAAGGTTTTTAAAGGAGGTAAATGGCATCATCTAAAAACACATTTACATAAATACATTGGAGTGTTCTCTTAGCTGGAGGACTGGCTTTAACCTATTTTGCAAGTAAAAGCTGCAATCCCTATTCTTCTGTTTCAAGGGGGAGACTACAGCTTTGAGCAGTGATGTACCAGTTTTCTAGGCTCTGAGCTGCTGGGGATTGCTGGGCAATTAGTTATCCTAGACAATTAATGTGCATGGCCAATGGTCAAAGCATTACTGACCTACTGTAAACCTGATGCATAGTTTGGGAAGATGAATTATTTGTACTCATTGATTGGGAATATGAATCCCTCATTATGGACAAGTCATATGTAGGTTTGAGGCAGGAAATAATAAAATAAATTTAAAAAAAACACCAAAAAATGCAACCAGAATCTACAGGTGTTTTTGCAAACTCAAAATACACAGTTATTAAACATCTCTAGTAGCATTCAGATCCCTGTTTGTATATATTTGGGAACAAGAGGTTGTTGTTTGTAAACCTTTTTGTGTGTTTGCCCTAAGAGCTCTTGTTGGTCCTCACTCATTTTTTCTGTTTAAATCACTTCCCCTTTCTTCATTTTTTATCCTCAAAGTCTTGCCCAGTGGTCAATTTGCTCGAAGAGATACACTGCTCACAGTCTCCTGTAAGAACAATTCTTTTCACCTCCTTGCCTCCCCAAACCTGGTATCAATCCATATTGCCCTCACAGGCTTCACAGCCCGGTAGGAGGGCAAAGGGAATCAATTGCCAGCACAGGTTAACTGCAATTGCATTAGCAAGACTGCAGACAGCAGGTCAAAGGAAGTGATCATTCCCCTGTGCCTGATCTTTGTGAGACTAGTTTTGGATACCAACACAAACAGGAGAGAATCAGCAGAGAGCTACCATCACAGCCAGGGGCTGGAGCACCTTCCCTGTGAGGAGATGCTGAGAGAGCCAGGCTGGTTCAGCCTGGAGAAGAGATGGCTCTGGGGGTCCTGCAGGGAGGTTGTAAAGAAGACTGAGCCAGACTTGCCCCAGCATTGCACAAAAAAAGAACTAGTGGCAATGAAAAACAAGTTGCAGCAAAGGAAACTCTAACTGGACTAAATGAAAAAGAAAAATCTCCCTCTCTTCCGAGAGTGGTAGAGAACTGAAAAAAGTGCAGAGGAGCTGCAGGAGAATATTTTCAAAACTGAAATACAGCCCTGAAGTGTTGGTCAAGATGGCCTTGCTTTGAGCAGGAGGTCAGATTAAACAACACTTACAAGTCCTTATGATGTGAACTGTTCAAATTCTCTGACTCTAATCTGTTCCGATTTCCACACACCTCAGCATGTAATAATTTCTACATCCTGGGCACTGCTTCTTTCTATCTTACTAGTACCTGGCATATGCATGATATCAAACAAACTTTGACAACTCTAGAAAGTACAAGGTACTTGTCACATCATTATTAGTGCTGTTTCAGAGCCACTGCATCTGCATGCATTGAAACATAACTCCCATGTCCCTCTAAGTTGATTTTAATCCACATTCAGAATAAAAGAAGAAGACAGGAATAGGAAAGTGGAGATTCTCTTCCCAGGTGACTGCAGGTGAAGATGTCTCTGTGTTAAATAACTGTAGCATGGATAGTCAAAGTGTCTAAGCATAAGGGGTATCAAAGTCACCAGCCAGTTATTCTAACTGGAATCAAACTAAAAGGCAACCACAAATAGCCATTGGATTTCTGGAAATTGAGGAAATGTCCTTCATTTGCTCACATAAGTTAAATTCCTTAATGCATAGAAGAGGAAAAAGCCAGTCAAGTCAATGTTACTTTTACAAATACAAAGACTCAGCCGAAGAGAAAGGATGACCTTCGTTCAGTGAAAAACATCATAGAATCATGGAATCAACTGGGTTGGAAAAGACCTCTGAGATCATCAAGTTCAACCCTTGATCCAACACCGCCGTGGTTACCAGACCATGGCACTAAGTGCCACATCCACTCTCATCTTAAAGACCTCCAGGGATGGTGAATCCACCACTTCCCTGGGCAGCCCCTTCCAATGTCTGGTTACTCTCTCTGTAAAAAATTTCTTCCTGATGTCCAACCTAAACTTCCCCTGGCAGGGGTTAGGATCGTGCCCTCTTGTCTTAAATCTTTAATACCAGCTATTCTCTAACAGCAGGTGTCTTGATGTTAGCTTTTGAAACAGAAATCTTATTGTCATTTCCACTTGCTTTACTTTTCACTTTTTAGTCCCGGGCATTGAAAGTTCAGTACCTCTCCAGAATTTCATACTGTGTCTTTTCTTGGGGACCCTAATGGCAAGAAGGGGATATTTTACTGCAAATGGAGGAAATAGCCAAAGGCTTAGTTTGCTAATTGCAGAAGTTAGAACAAATACAACATCTTTAAATGTTACAGCCTTGAGTTTGAGTGTAGCTTTGATTCTGAGAGCATGACTGGCTATAAATTATGTCCACCCTTACTCAAGTAAGCCCTCTTCTGCTGCTGCTGTGTGGGACATACCATATTGAGCACAGCATAGCTTTTCCCTGGAGGAGGGCGATTTGGTTTTGGTTTTACAGCCTTATTTTACAAATTAGGCCACAGCAGATGGAGTGCTTTTCTACCTCGACTGAGCTGCAGCATTTGTGCACCACAGTATCCATGCGTGGTGTGGCACAGGATGATACCATAGGCTCTCTGATCACCAAGTAATGTACAAAAATACCTTCTCTGCATCCCTCTTACCCCAGCATGCTTGGCAACTCCAACAGCTGCTTCTGCTTTGGCTGGAGTGTGGCAGGGATGTGACACACTCTGGTTCTGCTGGTACTACAAATAGCAGATTCCTGACAGGAAAATTGAGTTACATTATCTGTAATTACGGTCTCTGGAATTCCATGCCAGGCAAATGAGCTCTCAATGAGAGCGGCTGCTGTTGGATGTGAGGGATCTGTTTCCCAGTCACCCAAACAGGAGTCAGACACCACGCAGTTCCTTGTCAGTGCTTGTAAACAAGCAAATACCTAACTCAACTCAAGGACAGCCAGGCAGTTGATGTATCATGGCTCTCCTTTGCTGCCTGGCTGGGAATCTGTTGCAGAAATTTCCTAGGCTTGTGATTGTGAACCCTTATGTACATCGCTTCTGTATGTGCACACAGAAAGCTTTGAGTAAACATCCATCACCAGTGTGATTCCTCCATTTGCTTTGGAATGCACCAGCCTTCATATCCTCAAGTATTTTGATGCTTCCTACAAAGCGCCATTGTGCTGTCCACTCTGCACTACCAAATTTTCACACACCTGTTTTTAACCCTTCATTCATTTGTAGACACCCCATTTTATGTGTTTGAAGTCCAGGGATTCCCCACGCCGGTACAAATTTTCCACAGAGAAAACCCCATTTGTAATCTGCTAAGGATCCTGGAAGATCACATCTCATATGCTGACAATTTTCAACAAGGGATGGCAAAGTCACTGTCTTACACTCTGCAGGTACCGTACACAGTAACAGCTTCTTGCCTTCTGGTATTTCAGAAATTGTAACACAGAAATACTGACAACACATAGAGTTTGAAATCATGACCACCTGCATTTTGTACCATCTAAGCAGTCAAAAGCCATGCCTGGAAAAGTTATATAGGTTTGCTATTCCAGCACAGTTTTAGTGTCTTGTAGAAAATACCACAAAATTAACTGCTCTGTGTTGCTTTGCTGTAATGCTGATGTTGTTATCATCATAATGAAAGTTTACCACTTTTTAATAGATATTTCAAAATAGTTTCTTCCTTTGGACTTTGGATACCAAGTACCACCTAGATTTGTTGGCCTGTGAAGGCGTTTAGAGACTTGGAAGAGAGAAACTCTACTGCAACATTGAAGTCAACACCTAAATATGCTGCAAAATTCAGGTCCTGGCAAAGATCAGGGACAGAAAAAGTTTTTCAGGTCCAAGATGAATGAACAGTAAATACAGGTTTAAACCTGGCAAATCCAAAATTATTTGAACTTTCTCAGGATCTGGACAAGACATCTGTGAGGCTTTGTAAGTATAAAAGTGCAAGAAAATAGAAGGGTGGGAGGTAGGGTTTGGGTTTGGTTTGGGGATTTTTTTAAAGCCACTTAAGCAATTTCAAATAACTTCTACTGATTGTGCTTACTGGACATCTCTCTTGCCATCAGCTCCCCTCCTTGCTTGCTTCATTTTTGGTATACTTCTCCCAGACATAAAATATCTTCAGTACAGTTATCCTAGCTACCATGAGCTTGACAGACCAGGGAACAAGCTGAGGACCTTCTGAATTAAAAATAAGACCTGTTATAACTTAATGAAAAGAGCCCTATCTCCTTAGCCAGAGCTGCCACAGCTTCTTTAATCAGTACATCTGGTACCCTGGGAGTTTGATTTCATGAGGCTGCCGTGGTGAACACCACTGTCATTTTAAAGAAACACTCAGCACAGAGACATTTTTCAGCAACTTTCATGCACAACTCCTTCAGCCTTTTACATCAGAGAATTTCTGCTCCTGAAAAATGTAACAGTGTAAATAGAAATCTCTGAGTACAGATGGGAATTTAGAAGATCATGGACAAAAAAAAAAAGAAATGTGTTTCCTTTAAACGAGTTTTACCTGCCAGGAATCTTTAGTGAATAAATTAAAAGAAGCCTTTATTCTGTAAATCTTGCTCACACACACATTACCTTGCCCCATTTTAAAGGAAGAGGGTGGAGTTTTTTCACCAAAACCAAGAAAACGCCAGTTGGTAAAAGAAAGTACTAATAATTTAAACATTTGAGGATCAAGGGATTGATATTTACAGCTAGTTCATCTCACTTATTTAAACCACAGCCTACCTGTAATCCAGTCTATGAGGAAGAACTTTCTCTATAAATAACCCCTTTTTCCAGCTCCCGCTTTAACAGGAAATTTCATTTTGTCTCATGATTGTATCAATTTCGCTTCAGATTTGATTTCCAATTTGAGTTTTCTAGACAAATACCTAAACCCTTTAAGAAAACATCTATTATGATCTAGTTATTTGTTCCTTTCCTAAGGATGGTAGGTTGGAACTGATGCTAGTGTTGTGCACTTCATTGCTCACCACTTGCAGATGTTTCAGGTCCTATTTTGATGAATAGTAAGGAAACAGTGCAGTTCAATTTTACCTTATGACTGAATCTTACTTTTTAGTTGTCCTTTCAGTCCACAGTGCTTGAGAATGGACAATAAAATTTTTAAAGTTTTTGGAGTGTATGGTTCTTATATTTATTTTTTTTCTATACTCTTCCCACACACATATTTAAGAACAACTACCCTAAATTATTTTGGAGAGGTATTTTGGGAAATTTTCTCAAGGTGACTGACTTTATTCTCCAATTATGATGCACTGAAGTAATTGCATATTGGCTTACCTATGGTCTAACACTTCACATATATTTCTCTCTGGAAAGTAGCCTGTTATTTTTCCTCAGAAACAGCAAGTTAAATTCTATCTATTATTCTTTTATAGAATAAAGTGAAGAAGCATGTCCTGACAACACAATTCATGACTTGGCTAGTACTTCCTTCCCATTTGTAACCCGGCACAATGATTTAAGTTAGATATTAGGAAAAAGTTCTTGACTGGGAGGATGGTAAGGCACTGAAACAGGTTAGCCAGAGAAGCTGTGGCTGCCCCATCCCTGGAACTGTTCAAGACCAGGTTGAATGTGGTTTTGTGAAACCTGTCTAGTGAAAGGTGTCTCTGCCCATGGCAGGGGGGTTGGAACTGGATGATCTTTAAAGTCTCTTCCGACCCAAACTATTCTGTGATTCTATGTCTTAGAACAAGGTACGAAACAGGAGAAGTAACAGAAGAGTCTATAAATAATCCAAGGCTGAAAAACAGGTTTACAGTTTGTTCTATTTTTTTTTGTTTTGCTTTGTTTTTTGTGGGTTTTTTTGTTTGTTTTATTTTGTTGGTGTGTTTTTGTTTCATTGTTTTGTTTGTTTGTTTTTGGTTTGGTTTTGCTTTTTGGTGTTTTTTTTTTGTTTCCAGCTGCAATGGAGTGATATGAAAAAGGGAAAGATGCCTGTTGTGACCAGGTCTAAGCTTTGAGACAGATACAAACTCCAGCTCCCTTCAGAGAGACAATTAAAACCCTTTGGAGTAAAGAAACGCATAACAGAACAATTAGACTTTGCAGCATGTGAAACAAGGTTACTAGCAAGGTTTATAGAAGACTCAGCCACCATCGACATATTCTCATAGACAACATTTATATGATCTATTCAGTAGACTTTATGGAAAATCCCAAGTACTGAAAGAAGAGACCTGGATAGAAAGGCATGCAAAGCTTTTAATTGGGATTTAAAAGAAAAAGGGAAGCAAGGGGAGGAGTGGAGATGGACAATGCAACACACAGCTGAACACTTCAGAGCTACTAGCACAAGTTAAGGCACTGGCTGGCATTGGCAACTGCAATGAATCATCCTTTGCCAAAAACAGCAAGGTGTGCAGGACACAAAGGTGACAGACAGGGCCAGTAGCTCTTTTGAACTCTTCATATAAGCATTATTTAAAGCATCAACTTACTCTTTGCTAAAATTTCAACTTACAAGCAAGTGGCTTGCTCAGTAATTTTATGCTGTAACACAAGCCAACTGCACATCATGATCTGGAAAAGCCAACTGGCAGAAAGGTAGGAAGTGACAAACCTCAGTGCTTGCAGGGACAATCTTGTCCTTATCAGTTTTATGAGAGAATAAGGTGGAAGAGAAATAACTTCAATACTACTAAGGGAGGAGGTGTTAAATCCAAACACGTTAAGCATTCAACAAAGTGCACTTATTAGAGGACCCTAAAACTAATAAATAGATACTGGAGTCAGACTTCTGAGGTGAATTCCTGGAAGAAAGAGTAAAAGCAATTAACCATCTTGCAGCTCAGGTTGCTGGGAAAGACAGAGACTAAAAAGAAGAGCTGGATGTGTTCACTGTGAGGAATGATAGAGGAAATAGGAAGGACCAAGGAGGTAAATTCCCTGAAGTTCACAGTGGGGGGAAAAATGAAGCCTTTCACATATGAATAGGCCCAAAAAGAATTATATAAATATGTTCAAAAAAGGGAACATTTTCTACTACCTGCAAGGGGAAAAGTTTCTGGACAGCTGTCCAGTGCCAAATATTTTCCTATGCTGAAAATGTCAGCAAGGTTCTGGCAGGTGCCTTGGAAAAACAGAGCCCACTTTTATGCACACTCAGCATCCCCTTTGGGAGACTTCATTTCCACAGGCTGCACTGAGGTTGTGTTTGGCACCTGAGGTGTTTCAGAGGAAACAACAACAAGTTTTTGATGGTATAGAGGGTACTATAGACTAAAGAAATGTTTTAGTATTATAGGGGTAGAGGTGAGTAGATGTGGTAGCAGAGCCTCTATGCAGGTTCAGAAAGAGCCACAGACCTGCTGGACCAACCCTAAAATAAAAAAATAAATCCCATATAAATAATTGGTGGAGAAAAGATAAAAATTAGAATAAGTATGATGCACAGGAGCACACAGCAAGACTGAAGCCCTTGCCAACATGCCTGCCCCAAACAGAAAAGGCAGTAAAACAATGTCATGTGAGCCACTCCCAAAAATTTGTGTCTTCTGCAGTTGCACAAACCCTTTAAAGGTCTGAGCCTTAAGACTGTGTGACACTAAGTGCAAAAGAAAAGGGAGGGGAGGTAGGCAACTGTTTAAGGTACACCTTAATCACAGGGCAGGTGTCCCAGAAAGAATGGACAGAGAAGCCTTGGTTTCCTAATGCTACCTAGACAGGAATTGCTCTATAATCAGTTATGAGTCATTTACCCCATTCTAAAGCTACAGTATTTCCCTAGCATGTACATATAGCCAGTATAAAACTATAAATTCTGCTGCTATCAACTCAATTAATTTGGTCTCGGAGAAGAAATGGACTGGCAAATTACAACCTACCATACTGGCACTTCACAAATGAGCAAGTGCAGGTGCTTTCTGGAAGAGTTCCAAAGAGGGGGAACACTGCTACGATGCATAAAAAGTGGAGAAATTAAACATGTAAAAAGAGGTCTGTGTAGTGACAAGTCTAGGAAAAACTTGGCCTTTGTTAAAGCAAATATTTTTGGTTCTAAGCATGAGAGGTGGGTGTTAAAACAGGGCAAATACACCTGGGCCCTGAGAAAGCAGGACTGTCTATCTGGAGCAAGGAGAGGACAACTAGAGATTAAGGCAGAATATAGGCCTAGCAGCTGGATGGCACCAGAAGTTTCATGATGGTTCTGCTCTTCAAAATAGGCTTTTTGGGCGAGGGGTCATCTGGAGTTTTCAGGACTCCTTCCTGAAGCTGAGAGACTTCCTTCCTCCTTCTCTGGAGAAATCCCACCTACACACATACCTACTTCAATGTGGGCATCTGTGTGGATTCCCTTACAAACCACTCATTCTCTCAAAAGTATTTGATATTACTTGCTTGGGATATTTAAGACAGAGATCCTGAAAGATCTTCATTTGTCCCTTTGCTATCTATATTTTGGATTTTGTGTGTGAAAGTGGTGGTTCTAAGTGATTTTTCCCTGTAGTTAGCTCTCATTCTGCTCCTACAGAAGCTAGTAAGAGGTTTTCCCTCAACATCAGTGGGTGCAGAATCAAACCCTTTAGCCTACCACTCAGGAAATATTCTATTCAGCATCTACTCCCAAATTCATTTAGATCATACTTTCTAAGCATCAATAGAGACTGATTTGTAATTGCACGTGGCCACCAAAACCATACGGTGGCATTTTTCTCTCTGTAAGGTCAAACCTTGCACTGAATCTTGGTTTTCAGCTTGTAATATGTTATCTTTGCATCGTGGCACTGTTTGTGTGTTGAGCAGACAGGTGTGCACAGAAGTGACTGGAGAAGCAATGTGGCTCCTTCTAGACAGGACATTGCTCTCCTGCTACCCCTGTGTTAGTAAGTTTAGCAGTGAAATTCCCTAAGCCTGGGAATGTGATCCTCTCTACTGCTAATCCAAAAGAGTGGTGGTTTTGGCCCATGCCAACTGGCACTTCCCCAGACAATTCCTGGACACAGTCTGGGAGCTAGCACGGACCATGGACCATTCCCAACAGGCACTTTGCATATAGAAACCCTGGTTTTGGAAGCCAAGAGAAGCGTAGACAGAATGTGTTGCCTGCCAGGGGGTCTCAGTGCCCAAGGACTAACAGACAAATGCAACTTAGAATTACAGACATAGGTTTTATGTCCTTAGGGACCACTTACTTCAACGTGACGAGATAAATATAAATTTATAACACTGCTCTGAGTTCTAATGATTTAAAATGCATTTCCATACCAGTTTGTTGTAACTCAGAATCATTATAAGCTTATCATTCTTCTTCTTTATTCGTTTATTGTTTTAAAAAAGGAACCCAAAACTAACCACATCATCTACTTTTATTGGCTTAAGTGAGTAATTTTTCAGCTTCGAGTTAAAATCAAGGGGAGAATCAATATGGGCATCGCTGTAATTGAAAACCAGTGGGTGATAATTCTGTACTGAAAACAAGATAATAAGAATAGAGATGAAACACTGGCAGGGGAAAAGAAGAAAAGATTAAAGATACGATCTCAATTAAATATCAACTATTATTAACATTATATTAAAAACTTCCCTGTGTTCTTTTCATATGCTGTATATTTTCTCTCTTTTCCTCTAATGGATGTTAAAGGAAAGAATAAATGAAATTATGTGAAAATATTATAAAACAAATTCAGACAGAATCAATCAAGTGTGTCCTTAGCTGGTAATTTATTCCTAATATCATTGAATAGCCCCCAAAACATGAATATTTAAATCCAAATCTTCTTTTTTACCACTCTCTTTACATAGTCCCTTCTACCTCCAGCTAGCAATTCTAGCAATAAGGAATTATCTTCCCATTGCTCACAATGAAAGGAAAAAAAAGGAAAGAATTCAGCTTTACTCCTTATTTCTAACAGACCTGCTGGTTCCAGCACTGGACTTTAATACATAGGAGAAAGGAAGAATTAATTCTCTAAATGGCTAAAAGGCCAACAAAACTATTTGGTCTCTGGTCCAATCTGTATTTCAAACAACCCAGTGATAACAGTCAAAGAGAGAGCCCATTTTGCTTCCAGACCTTTCATATTCAAAGCCAAAGTGGGGGCCTCTAAAAGCTCACTGAGAACAGATGATGATGAGGCCTGAAAATTTGTTTTATTCAAATAATGAAAAAAATAATTGAATTAAAATCAAAAACCTGTCTCCACAATGACCAGCATCATTCAACTTTTAACAAGTCAACCTGCCAAGAAAGAAGTCATATATTTCTCACTACTGCTACTATATGCAACAATATATGGGGAAGGCAAAAAATAGACTAATTCTATTGTTGAATGAGGGAAGACAATAAACAGTGGATGACAAAAGGCTGGCACATTCCCATGACTTTGCTTGCTCCCATCTTCACAAAATGTTAGCTATGATGAGATGTGCCCATGAAAGTAACATTAACAATAGAATAAGGGTAAAGATCAGACTAGGGGAGAAAGAGTTAAAGAATAGGTAAGTTAGAGGTATTTAAACCAATTCACCAGGTGAAGTTTGCTGTGATGCACCTGAAGATCTTACTAAGGTAGTGTCTATCTCAAAGAGTTTGTGGAGGATGGGAAGAAAGGAGGGGGGTCCTCAGATGGTTGAAAACGGCCTGCCCCTTGCCTCTCTCCATTTTCTAAACCTCAAAACCTTTAGGAGAGGTTAATTCTCAGTTCTCCTGTACGTAACTCACAGTGAAATCACCACAAACTTATTAACAGCACTGCTAAATTTATACTGTTGCACAAACGGTTCGTAAATCTTCTGAAGGGCACAAATTTTGGGTATAAAGTGCCTTTCATGCACAGGCAGCTCCAGGTGTGTCAGTGATAGTTCAGTGTAACGACACCAGCAGACTCTGCTCTTGCAAGAACAGTTTGTCATTCAGTCCCAGGAAGGAGAACAATTCCCCAAATCCCTGTCTAGCCACACTGCCTACCCAGATATTGTATGGGTTACAGTGGAAAATGCAGATATTGTTCTCTCCTTTTGTGCCTTTGCACATGAATGGAGACTAAGAGGAATTTGCTCATGCCATGCTTGCCAGGGGAGCCATAGACAGGCAGGGGGAAGTAAACTGCACCTTTTTATGTTTCCTCTGGACTGAGAAAGCAGAATGGGACAGTATTGTGTCTGAGACACGTTCCTTTGTCTGCCGGCCTCCCGAGACAGTACAATGGCATATCGTCCCACAGGCAGCACTCAGCCTACACACACTGAGGCCTGTATCCTGCAGGGATGGTCATTAAATAAGACAATAGTGGTATCAATATATCTGAATATGTTCTTAGGTACTATATAAAGAAAATAATCTCTCAAATAGAGTTCAGGATTTTAAAGCGTACCGTACGTATTACTGATTTTAATTATAGATTCCTTGAAGTCTCTTTCAGTCACTTCGGGTAATCTGTGCTTTTAGAATACTACAGAGTTATCACTTGGAATATTACTGACAAGACTGCTATTAAAAGTGCAATCAGCTTTTTAATTTTTACAAGTTGTGTCAAAATGTTTTAAGCACATTCGAATTTATGAGGGTTACCTTTGCTCTTCCTCCCACAGCTATAACACAAAGTCAGGTGTCACATTATTACCATGACTGAGCCAGCATGAAAACAGCAAGGAATAGCTACACAAAACTCATGTTGAGGTTCTGAGCACGCCCAGGGTAAACAAAACACCTGTAGTAACTTAGTTGGGTGATATACTGAGCCTTTGTAGAGTTAGTTACAGTGCTACCCCTTCTCCCTAAACAAGCTGATCTCTGAGTGTTAGCTGTGATGTAGTTGTTGCCATGATAGTCCACACACCCAAGCAGGTACAGTTTGCAGGATGGGATGTCTTTTCAGATCAGCTAATGCCACTATCAAGTCTTCTGTTCAGCTAGAGTACATCACAGTTTGGACTCATCACAAGGAACTTTTTTTAAATATTGGCATGCAGAGCTGAAAAGGTGAATATTCCCTTCCATGCAAAGAATCACAGAATCAAGAACCCACCCAAAGCTCTGAGATGCTATTTCACTCCCATCTAAGCTATTTGCTATGGCTAATGATACACTGAGCACTGCAAAGATTTCTGGTTGAGAATATCTCACCAGCAACAAATAGTCTTTACTCACATTTGCCATAATGCTGCAAGAGCATCTTCACTGCTTTCATCCCCACAATGGCCACTGAGGCACAGAGGAATATTTCTTCTCTCTACAGGTGGGAAGTGGAGGCCTGAAGCAACATTGTAGTTTTCAGGAGCTGCCTGTGGGACAGAGTCCAGAGCAGTTCTTGACTTATCCCACTGTGGGGAAAGGATTACAGTTCCAGGTGCTCTGCAGAAGTCCTTCAGACAAGATCTACTTGCACTAGAAGGCATAAGATGCAGAGCTGAGAGGCTGCAACCACTGGTGCCTCCTCCACTGCTGCCCTTTGCAACTGCAGCCATGGGGCACAAGAGATTCATTCCTTCAGATAAAACAGACTCATTATTTTTCTTGTTGCATGCATGAACTACCTGAGCACTTTTCTACCATTAAAAGCCACTCTCCAAGACCTGATGAAAATTCTTTTTCAATAGTCGGTATTAAAATATTTATTTATGAATGCAAAGCTCTCCTCTGAACAACTTTTGGTGCAATTTACATGAAAAGCATCATTATAAATAATTGGCTAAAGGGTGTTTTAATAATCAATTGCCAGATAATTACGGGTTCCATCAGGACAATTGCTGTAAATCACGGGCATAAGGAGCCAATCTCTAACACCTCCCAGTAGCAGTTTCTGCCCATGCTAATGATGTCTGACTGTATTAGCCCTTTCTTAACCATTCGTAAACACACATAAATATTACATTGCAGAACACAAATTTTTGCTGACAGAGTAGTGTGGAATTAAGGTGCAATGTTTTAGAGCTTTTTCTGGTAGAGAGATCTCATCAGTAGGGATACAATTATACCTGCATAAAGACACTCGTGTTGGTACAGTTTTCTCTCACAGAGTTTCTTTCTGAAAACTAGAGTAAGCAATCTAAGCAGTAAGTTCTTTAGCTAACGCAAGTTTTCCTCTATGCCACATGACAATCCAGGCATGGCAGCATCTTTTCCAGTTAAAACTAGACTTCATATGTACTAACAGAGAGGTGAAACATATCCATGTCTGCAACGTCACCCGTGGCCCAAAGAACTGTGGTGCACTGCAACGTCCCCAGCAATTAATTTCGCTGTGTACTCGGATGCTTTGGAGTCAGGCAGATCATTAGGGACACATACCCTCAGGAAAATCAAGCAAATGGAAACTTATTTCAATAATCTTACCTTGCACACACCCTGCGCTCTCCCTATTTTTTAATTTATTTTAATTGAAAGATTTTAAAGTGATATTGGTTGTTTTTAAATACCTGATTATCTTTATATAAATGGCACAATATCATCTTTGAAGTGCTGTGCTTGGTGCCCTGTGCTGTTTATTATTTTGCATTACAATTATCATGCAAAGAATAGAAGGTGACTTTAAGCAGCTCATTCGAAGCAGCTCTTTTCTTAAAGACAATATCTTTTTGAGGCTATTTACATAGATGCTTATCTCCTGGTTTTAAGAAAAATCAGCCCAATTATAACTACACAAAAGTTTTTATTATAGGTTTAGTCCTGAAATGTAAATGGGCCATTGTAAAATCCATGCTGAAATTTTAATTTGTGTTTTTATTTGTGTCTGTGGATTAACCAACCGTCCTGGGCTGAAATTAATTATACAGATTCACAAAATATTAACTGATTGGAGAGCAAATGTAGCAAAATAGCTCAGAGATTCGAGGAACTGGAAGCTCTTTTGATCTATATATCATGGCTGCTGAAATATGTGTCTACTGTCCAAAAAAAAAACCAAAACAAAAGACAAAAAAAAAAAAAATCAAAAAAAGCAATCTTGTGCAGAAGATATGTATTCAATTTAATGTTGCTTTCAGTTGCCATGGCTATGATAGCCTTAATATTGTAGGCTCACAGCAAGGTTGCAATTAGTATTTGGATTTAGAAGAGGGAAGATAATGATTTCATATCGAAACTTGTAGCTTAATACTCTTATGGACATAAAACTGCTTATGGGTTTCCAACCAGCTATTCCTATGCTAAGAAAACCAAATGAAAGAAAAGAATCTGTATTATTTGCCTTTGCACCTGGTACTTCATGAAGTTATTTGGCCTGGCCTCTTCAGAGCTACAGTTCAGTTCACTTGTACATGTACATGCATATACACATATAAATGTATGTGCACACTTAGCCTCACATGTTGAAAGTTTGTAACTTCATTTGCCTTGTCATAGTTCTGAGGTGAAACACTTGACACTCTGGGAAGTGTCTTTGTCTGGTTCTTACTAATCCCTCCTCTTAAAGAGTAGTGCACTTGTCACTACCTTGAAGTATTGTGGGTCAAGGTATAAGAGTTTGAAAACTGTTCCTCCAAGCCCTTGTCTCCCACACCAAAAAAGGTTTAGTTTACTCAGATGGACTATTCAAGTCTTATGTAGCTGGAAGACAGATGTACAAGCTAAGAGTAAGCTCTGGTGGAGAAGAAAATAACTAATCCTTCTAATGGAAGCCTTAAGTAGACCCTTTGGATGAAGAGTAGAAGTTTACTTCGCTCTTGCATCTACCACTAGTTATCCTTCGTGGCTGGGAACTTTTGTTTTCCATGCTCTCATTACAAGGTGCTATTTTCAAGCATTAAGCCATTCTTTACAGCAGTACTACTTCTGCTGTCTTTGACAGCAGTTGTGCTTTAAAGCTTCAGAGGAAAGGGCAAGGAAACCCTTGTGGACAATTACAGAAAGATTCACCCAAAAAAGAAACTTCTGCCTGTTCCTGTCAATTTGTTCTTAGATTTCATCTTCACAATGCTGAGTGTAACTCTCTGTGGCTCTGTTTTAAATCTTTTAATCTTCCCAACCCCTTTAAATATGCCCACTTCTCTTTTTCAAATCCATTAAAATTCAGGGCTCATAGGTAGCCCACAGCAGTGATTGCTATCAGCTGACTGTGTTATGTTAAAACTAGCCTTGCCTCTTCTCCTTTTTAATATATTTGAAAAGATGTAGTAGATTTGCTGAGAATATTAGGGAGAAAAAGAAAGTCATCTGGTAATCTTCCCATGTAATTTTGAATCTTTGTCATCTTACAGCTTGCTTATTGTCCTTCCAAACCAAACAGGGAAGAAAGAGATTTGTGACTTTTGAGTGGGTCTGGCAACTCACTTGTCTTATGCCTCTGCCACTACTGTAGGAGTTGTGCTTGGCTGTTGTTGAGGTTGAGCTTGATTCTCATCAGAGCCTCCATAAGGGTTTATAATTAACAGCACAATTCCAAAAGTGAAATCCAACCGTACACACTTTTGTGTTTGGGTTTTTTTTTTAGGAAAAAAAGGTTCAGTTGAATTGAATTATTTTACCTATTCTATTCTGGCGCATTGGGGCCATAATTTTCTTCTTTCCCTCCCTCTCCATCCTAGGGACAAAAAAACCCCACAAAACCAAACCAAATGAAACAAAAAAACCCAAACCAAACCAAATAAACAAACAAAAAAACAAACAAAAAGAGAAAGTACAAAGTTCCAGTGTGAAACAGTAACAATGAGATTTCAGATACTGCTGCAGCCCCTTGAAACTCAGGTAACCACAGAGAAACCAAGACAGGTTTCTCTGGTGCTCTGTGTGTGCGTTGTGTATGTAGGGCACGATTTAAAGTTTGCTCTACTTTAGTAGAAGGATATTCCTGTGCTTTAGCACTGATAAATCCATGAAAGACTGTCATGACCTGAGGATGTACCAGCAATCCCTTCTCAATAGCTTGGCTCACAGTATGACCTGGAGGAACCTGCTGGAGCTGTTTGACTCCTTACATGCAGACCTCTGGGATCCCTTCTCAGCTATTCCTGGTGTTTGCTCTCCTCACTTCTTGAAACGCACAGCTGTGAGGAGGTCTTGCATTTAAGAGGCTAGCTATGAAGTCCCCCAAGAAAGGAACATATATTCTAAACACTTTTAAAATTATAGAATGGTTTGTGTTGGAAGGGACCTTAAAGCTCATCTCACTCCACCCCCCCCCCCCGCCATGGACAGGAACACCTTCCACTAGACTGAGTCACTCAGAGCCCCATCCAACCTGGCCTTCAACACTTCCAGGAATGGGGCATCCACAGCTTCTCTGGGCAGCCTGTTGCAGTGTTTAACCACCCTTTCAGTAAAGAAAGCATTCCTAATGTCCAGCCTGAACCTCACCTGGCACAGCTTGAATCTATTCTGCTTCTCATCCCTGCCTACCAGCTCAGGGGCTGGTTGCCCTGAGGATAACCAGACTTAAAGACTGAGGCAAAGAAGACGTTAAACACCTCAGCCTTTTCCTCATCCTTGATGACAATATTCCCCCACCACATCCAATAAAGGATGGAGATTTTCCTTGGCTCTCCTTTTGTTGTAGATGCACTTATAAAAACACTCTTTATTATCTTTCACAGCAGTGGTCAGATTGAGCTGTAGCTGAGCTTTTGCCTTTCTGATTTTCTCTCTGCATGACCTAACAACATCCTTGTACTCCTCCTGAGTTTTCTACCACTTCTTCCAAAGGTCATAAACTCCGTTTTTCCCTTGAGTTCCAGCAAACAATCCCTGTTCATCCAGGCCAGTCTTCTTCCCTGCTGGCTCATCTGTCGGCACATAGGGATGATCAGCTCCTGGACCTTTAAGATTTCCTTCTTAAAGTATGTCCAGCCTTCCTGGGCCCTTTTGCTTTTAAGGACTATGTCCCACAGGACTCTCTGTACCAGTGTCAAGAGCTGGCCAAAATCCACCCTCTGGAAGTCCAAGGCAGAGGTTTTGTTGGCCCCCTTCATTACTTCACCAAGAACTGAAAACTGTTGCATTTTGTGGTCCCTGTGCCCAAGACACCTCCAACCACCACAACTCCCACCATAAACTCTCTGTTTATGAACAGCAGGTCTAGTGGGGCACACCCCTGGTAGGCTCATTTACCAGCTGTGTCAGGAAGTTGTCTTCCACATGCTCCAGGAACCTCATACACTGTCTCCTCTCTGCTGTGTTGAATTTCCACCTAACATCTGGCAAGTTAAAGTCTCACACAAGGGCTGATGACCGTGAAGTGTCAGACAGCAACTTAGAGAATACTTCATCTGCCTCTTCACCCTGGTTGGGTGGCCTGTGATAGGCTCCCACCAAGGTATCTGCTTATTGCTTTGTCTTTATAGCTCTATCATATGTCTTTATAGCTGCCTGTAGGAGGCTCTTGCCACTTGCCCCTGCACTAACTTGCATGGATTTTATACTCCCCAAAAGTCATCTTGGAGGGAAAGTCACAGATGAATATCAATTTGAGTAGGAGAGAGGGAGGGAGGGAGTGGGAGGCAGAGCAAATCTTGCTGGACTTTGGTAAATACTTTTTGTGGAGCACAGAAATATACTCAGGCTTTCTCTGAACTTACTAAACAGATGTTGCTGGCAGTATGGATGCAGCAGCACAGAGCACTTGAGGTTGTAAAACTCACCTGACTATCAGGGTAGACACCTGGGCTCACCCTGGTACCTATAAAACAGGGCATGAAAGCTGTCTGCCTGAACACTGCCTTATGTCAGCACAATCTTACAAAGACTTTGTTCCTGGGAAAAATTGTAAAAGCAACTGCTTGTGTATTTCTGTCAGCTGCAATCGGTAGAAGCTTCTGGCAACTCCTGCCCAAAGCTGTGGATGTCTTCTTTCCCTTGTGAATGACTTTGAAACTCCTTTCTAGACATCCAATTTTTTCTACTGACTGCACAGTAAGTAGTATTATTTGCTTTTATTTTTGCTTCATCCAGAAATGTTGTGTAGCTGTGCAGTAGCCATGATCAGATAAACAGCTGTATTGTTCCTGCTGGATGTGAGCAGTGGCCACCTATTTAACTCCTACAGTCAAAAATGTACTTGTCCTCCACACCTGTCATTTTCCAGGGCTCACCAAATTTGGATCCTCTGTCTACTGCAACTTTTTATCTGTTGATGCCTCCAGAAACAGAATAGCATCGATTTAGGGGTAGCTGCCCACACTGGGGATACTGATGGTTGCTAATAGTGACCCTGCTGCATTAGCAAATTTTAATTCCTCTTATGTGGCCTCATCCTATTCAGACAATTCCATTTCTAATAGACTTTGCCTCCACATTTTCTGCAAATGTCATCTGGCCTGTGATTCCTGGGAAACAGCCTCTCTCATCTGACCCATGGGACACCCATGCATAGTCGGAACTTGGGTCTCTTCCAATTTACATTTTTTTCCCTCCTAATCCACATCACCAGCAATTGTTTTTTTTTGAAATACTGCATCTGGTATAAAGGAGTCACCCAGAGGCTGGGAATGAACAGCTGATGCTTGTCAAAAAGATGCACAGTCTGATCCACAGGTTATCACTATCTTTGATTCAATCAGCTGTGCCTGTCTCCAAATATGCTTCTTCCCATGGCTTGCACTAGGCACAGGTCCTTATCTGCCTCTACCAGGGCCAAGTTTAGATTTGGCACAGCAGATTCTCCCTCACTTGAGCTATGTCCAAGGTACATGATGGAATGAAAGCCTTCATAAACAGTCTCCTCAAGGCTGTTCCTCCCCCCCACTACCATCTGATTTGCTATCTTTGCCATTATTTTAAGAAGGCAAATCTTCCCTCTATCTCTTTAGGAATGGTTCAGAAAATAAAACACACAGACACAGAAAGACACATGTGTGTGCAACATAAACAAAAAAAGATTATATATACTTATTTATAAATATTAAAAAATGAGTGCCTGTAAGACTTGAAATCTGCAGTGGAAAATTGTTGGTAAAGATGCTTTTGTCTCCAGCTAACAGGCACTGCCAGATACCAATATTTTCTTATCAGTTTAGCCATTTACAGAGAAAGAAGTGCTCAGAGCCCATCCACTGCCCCCAGATTCCAGGCCTTTTCTGCACAGCTAGTAAATCTTTCCTCCACCAAATAAGCTTCTGCCATTTTAAATCTACTTCTACCAGCTGAAGTACTTGTCTGTGGCTTTCAAAGAGTGATTGAAACATCACAAATAACAAATGCCATTTCCTTCTCTAACTTTGTTAGACAGAATGCAAGAGATCCACAACAAGACAGAACAGATAACAGACTATATTGCTGGGGAGGAGCCAGTCTGTGCTGCTCCATACACATGTGTATGTCTAATAACACAACTCTCAGATAGACATCTGAATTTAGGAAGGCAAATGTTGTAGGTAAGTGTACAACATCTTATTTCTGGTCCTTTTAGGTCTAGAATAGAAATCGAAGTATAACTAGTACAGGATCATCTGCCTAAATCTTGAGACACAGAACTGGACAGGACACAACCTGGTTCCCTACCTACTTCAAGAGCAGTCCTGTCCTCTTCTGGTTCTTCAAGTGAGGTGTGCACAAAAATTATTGGAGTGGAGATCAAAAAACTCAACCAACCTAACCCAGGACAACTTTTCTTTTTGTCTCTACTGTCACTGTAATGGTGTTAGACACCCATGTCAAATTCTTGCACAAAGAATACTTCACTTTCAGCACAAAGGAATATTTATTGCAATTATTTGGCAAAATAACTTTGCAAAAACAAATAGCTGAAAAAAAAGCTTTGATATATTTGCAGACATTTTATGAAACAAAAGGAAACGTAAATTCTTTGATTAAATCATACACAATGAATTATTCATCCAGCCCCTTTTCTGTTAATCAGTTAACACAAGGTGATAACATGATTTTAGAGAAAATGGAAACAGAACCTAAGGAATTGTAAGGAAGCAAGCAGAATCTGAAATGTGAACCAGAATAGAGCATGCATAATGAGATAATGAAGATGCCTTTTAAGACAGGGGTGAAGAGGCAAAGCCAGCACACCTTCTGAACATAGAACAACAAATTCATCTTTCATGACCTTGATCATCTCGATTCCAAATGAGAAGGCATTTGCTGAGGACATGAAAAAAGCCTAATCCACCTGAAGTTGTTCTGACAGTTATCTTACCTGCACTTTGCTCACAGGCACTGCAAAAGAGCCTGTTTAGAGTCTGGAGAGCCCAGGCTCAACACTTTGATCCTGCCCCTTGGAAGAAGGAGTCAGTTCTGGGACTAAAAATGGGAAAAGAAAACCCCTGTTTCATGGTCTGACTAATGGAGCCAGAGCAGAATGTCCCACCTGCCTTACTGGACGGTAGATTTGGACTGAGAAGGTAAGAATCATCCTTTTAGCTAACCATAACTTTGAGGGCTGTGAAACAACACCACTGGACCAGAGAAGGAGCAAGCCTTGCTTACTTGCTGTTGTAGCAGAGCTGACCCAGACCAGAGCAGCACTCCCCAGGCCACCAACACACATGCAGAACTGAGATAAATGGGACTGCACACCATTAAAATCTGTTCCACAGAAGTGGAAAACCCACCACAAACCACTGTTTATCAGAATTGTGGAATCTGTTAACATGAGAAAGGAGCAAGAAAGGGAGGTGTGAATTTTTGCACATCGAACATCTTGGCCAGAAGGTAGAGAAGGCTTAAACCCAAGTTTTTGCCAAAGCAGATAAGCACAGCCATACCTGAGTACCTGAGGAGTGTACTCATCACAGAGGTACTGACACTCTAGCACTGGTCAGCACAGCACAGAATCCCATACGACGGGGCAAAAGCTATGCACCATTTAGATCAAGGCTGCATCTACTCCTGGTCAGGGTGAGAACTGACTCACAGTGCTCTGTGGGGTTCCCTTTGGAAAGTTCAAAGCAGCACAGCACCTGCTGGCTCTCAGAGCCAACCCTGGCTACTGAGCAATGACACGGGAGCTCTGCTCCAGAGACACGACTGCCTGCAAGGCAATCCCCATCACATCAGCATACGATTTCCTCCTCAGAAAAACCCATATTCATCAACATAGAAAAATACTAATGGATATGTTTAATTGAAGTTTTATGTACTAAAAGTACCAACAAAAATCTCAAGGTAAATGTAAATTTTTCTCATTTTATCATCACACAAAAAGTTCTCCATATAGATTTAGCACTTTGTGTATACATATTTCTTTTAAAAAACCCCATACTTTCATGGAATTTACCATATTCGTGAATATTTATCAAGACTGTTTTGTGATTTTTTTTCCAGGCTTCTTTTCCCTTGACCCCTAAACGTCTCAGCTTGAACCTGCATGAAATACATGCATACAAAAATATAAAAAGAGACTCCAAAAGCAGAAAGAGAAGTGGCATTTGGAATTCCAACCTGCTGAGAAATATTTACTCTTACTTCACTTGACTTAAAAAGTAGCTGAAGGGAGTTACTCTGAACAGTAATTTTATGCCTTGTAAAAGCTATCAAAGTTGCACAGAGATGCGTTTTACAGAGACTCGAAGGAACGCTCACACTTCTTGGCAGGTGAGTTAAGCCTGTGGCACTGTCTGGAGACAAGGTTGCAAGGGTGAATCAGGCAGTCCTGAAGATCCAAATCATTACATGAATTTAAACATTTTCTCAGCATCTGTATTCCCCAAGCCACAAGTGTGCTTTTGTTGGTTAAACCTTTCAAAATGCTAATGCTCTCTGAATGGCTACAGCTCTAAATCCTGCGGTGCCCAAACCAGCTCCAACGCAAGCTGGTCCGCATACCTAATAGTCCTGTTTGTGGTCTAAGCAAAGGCAGGTGATTCCTCTCAGTAAGGAATTAGCCTAAGACCTAGAGTGTTATTCCTGGAGACTAGACTGGAAATATGCTAAAGAACTGCATCTACTTTAAAAAGAAAACAGACCAAAAAACAACAAACCAACAGCAACAAAGCATACAGTCCTCTAAATAAAGTGGCAGCAGGTGCTGAGTTCAATTTCTACAAGCTGCAAATACAAATTGCTGTATCGATGCAAACACAATATATAGCAGTGAAGATGCAAGCCTTGACAAGAAGATCATTGGAGCCATGCTCTCTTGTAAGCAGATTATTTTAATATGTTTTCACTGTAAAGTCCTAACCTAAAGTTACTGCTAATCCCCTCGACGCAAAAGAAGCAATTGTGAGTTGCTAGAAATGGATCTGAATGCACTTACTGTGAGATGCCATGAATATCACCACCAGAAATTATGTACTGTTCCTTCTTTCCTGCCGCCTTTGACCTTCAGTTTTGGCTTCTCAACTTATGTTGCAATAGTTTCTTTTATCTGATGCAGCATTATTTTGTTCTTTATTTCTCTGAGTTCCAGAGGTCAAAATTAACCTGTAGCAAGAGAAATAAAATAAATATAGGTCAATCTATTAATTGGATGACCTAGTAAGAACTTTACAATAAAATTTGAAGGCCAAGATTTTTCAAAAGCAGAGGGAAATGAGATTTTTGCATGGATACTAGTTATTGTAAGAAATCGCCACTTTAATGCCTGCAGTCAGCTCTAACCTTGAGTTTACTTTATAAATAAATAACTAACAGCAAGCCCAACAATAATACCTGCATGAATGCCTTTGTTTAATATAAAATAGTCCCTTGTAGAAGGCGGGTGGACAGCAGTAAATTTATAGGGAGACACAACTGAAAAATGAAGCTCTTGAAACTTGTCATTCTATCATTGTGTAAGAGAATCAAATGGGTCACTGAAGGCCCTTCATAATTAGACGACTGATTCCCAGTAATATCCACAGGAATTCCAGGACCAACTAGCAGCACAAATTAATAGGAAGTGTTTCTCCAAAATCCCCTTTTCATTTTCTAAGATGTCAGCCAGGCACTCCTATGCCCAGCTGTACTGCAGAGGGTTTGGTTATCCTTTCATAATTATCAACCCATCTGAAGGTTTACACACATAATGGCAACAACCACACATCGGAAAAGGCAAGTCTGCGATTCTTCAGTTTTGTGACAAAAAAAAATCCACCCAGGAGAACAGCCAAAGCGAGTTGCAGACCTTAGTGCAGGGGCCACCATTTGTGCTCTGGGTGGGAACAGGAGCATGGCCTGGCTCAGCAGGCTTGGAGCTCCTGGCCTCTATCAGCTCCTTCCTTTCCCCTGCCAAAGCTGGGGTAGGGATGGGGCTGCACCACTGCCCAGATGTTAAATGGCAGCAAGCTGTGCAGGCTGGGGCTCCCCTGCACGAGGCAGGAGAAAGCCCAATGGAATTCTTCATCAGTTAGAGCTTTGAACTATGCCTTCCCAGAGCTTTTCCTTATAGTGAGCTCCCTAAAGATGACCAAACTAAAATAAAAAGCCAGATTTAATTAGATTATAAACTAATTAGCTGGATCTAAGTGGAGAAGACTCAAAAGAGGGTAGGCAAAGCAGAACAGAAGTAAAAAAGCTTTATACCCAAGTCTTCCCCTGTTAGCTACATTCTTGCAAGTAGGTCACTGCTTCCACGCACGGATTCAAACAAATTAATGGTTCTGCTTTGCAGCAAACTGCACAGATATGAAAGTCCTCTCAGGTGCCAAGGAACCCCTCTTCCCATCATCACAGACCTGGCTGTGGGGTTTACAGCCTGCTCTCTACAGCAACCTCTTTGCCCTGAGAGCATCAGTCTCACATTCCTGCTCCTCACACTCACCTTACTTTGACCTGATCACTGCAGGCTGAAAACTCCTTCCTCTTCCCACACTCAGCTGTTCACCCTAAAAGGAGCAGCCCCACCTGAGCCACTTTTAGCTTAATGGACAAAATTACCATCTGGATGCAAAAAAGCCAGGTATTGCCCATTAAGTCTTTATTCTACATTCTTTTCAAACACCTTTCTGTCTCTAAGCAGCTGGCTTTGTCCCACACCCAACACAGGCAGCCACTGGCAGGGACATGAGTATTCACATGACTTGCAGTCATTGCTCTGACATGCTCCTAGTGCAAAGCACTGCAGAGGAAATATTCTGGATTCATTTCTGCCTTTGAGTTAATGCTTTGTGTTCTGCTTAATGTCTTTGCTTCCATTTAGGGATGCTGCATTTAAGAAAAGAAGGTCAAAGTCCTTGACAAACGCTAATGACAAAAGCACTGGCCACAGCTTCCTCCTGGTTGCCCATCAATGTAGCTGAGCCAGGACCCACAGTTATGCAGAGCAGTTGCCTTCCTCCATCTGGGCATGCCAGAAACGACCTGCAGAAATCAAGGAGCTCCCTCTCACCTCACTAAGTTATTGCACATTCTGTTCTTGTCTAGTCCCTTGTTTGTAAGAGATGTCTACCATATAAGAACAGAAATGGAGGCTGGAGATTATCAGCTCACCAAGCACACTGAAGCAGGTTCTTTACTGAACCTCACACTAAAGGAACAAAGAATACAGGATCTGCCTCTTCATCAAGACAAACTTGAAAGTTTTCAACTAATTCCAAATCCCAAATACCTTCTGAAAACCGGAAATAAACTCAGGTGTACAGAACGGACAGTATCTTCTGAATTTGAGTGGTCAACTGGAATTTGAAGAGTTCTTGATTTTTCTTCTTCCTCTATAGGACTAAAGCCTGGAATTTTAATATGGACCTCACCCATAATAGAGGGGTATTTTAAAAAGCTAGCTCCTGAAAGACTGTGATCATATCTGTTGTGGCGTATGGATGCAGAACTACAGGTGGGAGTAAAGCTGAGGAAAGGGATACTTGGTTTTCCTTTTGAAATTGTTGCATTTTTCTCCATAATTAAAGTCATTCATAGCACTGGAGACACAGTCTCACATGCCTGAAGTGCACCTAATTGCTGAAATGTAGTCAGTGAGTCTCTGAGAAAAGATGTTATAATTTAATGGATTGAAATGCAGCAGCTCCAAATAGCAGCAGTAGAGCAGGATGCAAAGAGTGCAAATACTGGAAATACTGGAGAGCTTCCAAATGTTTGGCATTCAAAAAAAAATGTCATAGCAATGTAAAGTTTTCTATGTGTCAGAAATACAAATTTTTTCAAAGTTGCTTGCTGCACTAAAGCTAAAAGCTAAGAGTACTAGAGGAAAGAAACAGGATAGGTCAGTCTTAGGAAGATCATGCCTTTTTTGTAGGTTGGCTCTGAGAAGGCCAGCTGCCACAAATGCTTTCAGTGCCCTCTAAGGAGCTCTGTGGATCAACCTCCCCTTGCTGGATTGTCTACATCAGCTTTATGGAGGAGTTTCAATGCTCTGATGAAACTGAAGTCACTGAATTACTTTCAGTAACGACTCTGAATGTCTGACACAAAAAAGAAACAGAACAAACTGGAAGAGGCCTCCTCTTTACTATCAATTTCCCATTTCCTTATCTATATTGACTGTGACAAAGAAGTTTTGGATTATATGTTGTCTTATTATCTGCTATCCAAATACTTTCTGCAGTGTCCTGCAATTCCATCTTGATTATGCCATCATAATGGTGATGCTCTTGTAAACTACACAACAGAGATATCTTACACTGATACTTATCTTCTCACTATACTGTCTTTATATAGGCTGAAGCTTGTAACAACAGCAACTAAATTATTTTGGAGCACACCAGGCTGACCCAAAGGGGTTCTTCCTGAGCTGAATTATTTTGTATTTTTTGAAAAAGCAAAGAAAGACAAAACAAACCCTACGCTGAATTTTGCAATACACTGCAGATAAATTTGCCTTCAGATGTCTGAAAAGTTGAATTATGCTTGCATAAAAAAAATTGCTCATCATATAGAGATCTAAGGTGTATGAGAAGCATTTTGGTAGTCATAAGAATGAAGCCACCAGCTGACTAAAATAGAAAGTAAATTAAAAAGGGTCTGTCCTCTTGTAGGTAGAAGGGGATGTTTTAACTACTCTGGTACAATTAAAATACTTTTCAAAAGGAGCTCTGAAAAAACAAATATGTTTATCTAACGTACATCCTGAAAACATACCTAAAAAGGCAGCTATTTTAACAAGAATCAGAGGGACTTGTTCTAGCTTCTTCACATGACAGCTGTGGTATATGACCCCTAAGCACACAAGACAGACTAGAACAAACATAAAAACTTTTATATCACAGAGCCCCTTGTGACAGCTTTAATTTCTTTTGGGAAAGCCCTGTCTTTGGACCAGAACCTGAAAGAAAAAACATAACTTAGCTCTTTACATATTTCTTTCCTATCTTTCTTTTTCCTCTGAGCTTTACAAAACTCGACTACGGTCTAGATTGCTGCTTCTACTACAGAATCACAGTGAAATAATTTTCAACCTCCTCATTTAGACTTACAAAAATAAATAAAGGCTGAGAGTGAAGGCAAGGAAAATATTTTTCCCTTCTGGTGTGCAAGTTGCTTGATCTTGAGGATAAAAATTACTTAAGACTTGCAAACACATAATGGGTAAGTACCATTTATCACTGGTGTCATGCTTGTAACAAAAATAATGGTTGGTACATAAGAAGAAAGGAAAAGCTTCTCATGATGCACTTCATAACCCTTCATCCTAAAATTGAAGGGACTGAGTTACAGCCCTGGATGTCAAGTGTCCCCTGTGGAGAATTATAGTGACTGGAATCCTCTTTTAGCTCCAGTTATTGTGTTGCTATTTGTATTAACAGGAGTGCTTAATCTATTTACTAAAAAATAAAATAAATTCTGTAAGCTATTTGTCTCAGTGTCACCCAAAAACAACCAGCTTTTGGGTACTTGAACAACTCCACTCTGTGTTTCTTTAATGGAAATCTAAGCAGGAGAAAGGGAAGAAGAAGAATGTCTGTAAATATTGATACAGAACTGGCAACAAGATCAGCAGGAAAAAAGCTGGCATGTAAGGATTAAGTATTTTCAGTACTTTTGGATCAGCAACTTCTATTTTTTGTTGTAAAATAATCAGAGGGGATACAAACAGATCAGAAGGTATGAGAACAAGGCTTATCCCATTAGGAAGGAATGTTCTGTCATTCTAATTTGGCAAGGTTGCCCTTGGACATTTAAGAGGTTGCCTTTATAGCAGCTTTTGTAGCTGGATTATATAGTGGAAAGTTTAGAATATATAACCTTCTAGTCAAAGCTTCAACTTTCTAAACTAACATCCCTGTAGTTTTCCAAGGAAACAAAAGTAGTCCTACAAAATTTGTTCTAAACCTCCTTCTCTCACACTCAGACTTACACCACCTGAGCTGTCCAGTTGGCTGCCATGGAACATGAACATTCAGAAAAGGGTTCTCAAATACAAGCAAAGTCTCTGCATTCTGAAAGATTATGTAATTTAATTCTGTCTGTCAAGTGAGATGCCTTTTTTTTCTCAGACTTTTCTCACCATCATACATGAGTTGCAAACATTTTATTCCAAGCAATTGTGTTGAAGGATGTTATAAGACTAGATGGACTAGAAAGTCCTCATAATTTCAGCACTAAGTGGTGTCATTTTTAACCACCAATAGATAAACTGGTCCTAATTTTCTACAAGAAAATCCCACAGGGAACTGTTTGTTGATTAGCTCATAGAAGAAAACTATTCTTATTCTTTATAAATGGTAGCATCACTTTAAACCCAAGGTAATTTTAAAAGTGCCTGTCTTTCAGGTATCAGAGCATGGCCCCATTTCTGATAGATTATGGGTTTTGTGCAACTCTGAGAGCACACTTGGGGAGGTCTGGAGGGGATGTTGGCACTCTGGTAAATGGTTTTGTGGGTTAATTTTTGCAGGGGGAGTTCTGGCTGGGGTTCACTTGGTAATGCATTTGAATGTGGCTCGTAAGAGTGGGATTTGCCCTTCCTAGTGATGGAGTGGAGGTCGGTCCCTCTGTGTGTGCAGAGGGCTCTGAACGAGTGCAGAGCATGTGCCCTGTGTCCCTGCAGGATCACAGCCTTGGCACCCAAGGGGTAAGAAGCAGTTTCACAACTTTACCCTGCAGGGATTTATGTCTGATCCTCAGTCTTTTCCTCTGTGCCCTTAAAATGAGAAAGTCTAAAAACCACAGAGCAAGCATCATCCAAAGTTTCTTCCTTTTCACCTGGAAAATCAAGAGCTAGGCCTAAGTGTGTCACCAGCTCCAGTCTGAGCAAATACTGGCTGGCTTGTAGAGACCAACTTGAACTGGACCCTTTTTCCCTTGAAGCCACACATTGCACAGCTTTACCACTTCCTAGGCATGTTTCATAGTAAGTTATTTAAATTTCTCATTAAAATTTGGAGAAACAAAAATAAATGTCAAAGTATGCATCTTATCTCATTTGCAACATTGCACTGAGTTTATTTTTAAAGCCTTGCAACCAAGGAATCAAAAGAGTGCCATGTTCTCTTTGAAGCAAAAGTAAAGTGCACAGACTTAAAAAGAAAAATCTGAGTTCTCTCTACCCAAGAATTATTTGCAGAAAAAGTTAGCAAAAGACTTAGATATTCCAAGAATTGTTCAGTGTAGTAGGGGCAAGTGACTTAAAGAAATCAAGAAAAAATAACCCATCAAAGGTCACTCTCCATTTTTCACCTTACGTGGACTGGAGCCTGTAACACTGGTATTTATTTCTGTGACACCTATACAATGCAGTAGCCAATACATAATTCTACAGCAAACTGGTGCCTCAGACCATACACAGCATTAGAAAAAAACCCCGCTGCCAGACATTGGTGTTCAGAATTTATCAGGGTTTTAATATTGATTGAGCTTGTCTGTAAAAAAATTACCAGTTCACTTAAGAAGTGTCACTGTAAGGCTTAATAGTTGCCCTTACAGGACACCTGTACAGCCACATTAATGCACAGAGCATCTGAAATAGCCTCTGGGGTAGTTAAAAAGCAGACTTCAGGGCAGGAGACATTTTTAAAAACAAGAGTAGTTTTGAGTGTCCATTGCCTTTTATCTTAAGAACGAAGAAAGACAACTCAGTTTTCCAGGGGAGTCTACCTCACAGGCGTTAGCTGGGTGCTTATGGCAAGACTGGGAGTGCAGAGGTATGAGGGTCCTCTCCAAGCGACCGAGTAGGGAGTGAGGATTTGGCTCCAGTGTTACACAGTCCAGACCTCCAGGAGGCCAGGCAAGCACTCCCTCTGAACCCAAAACCCACCCGAGCAAAGCTTTGCAGAGGTTAACATTTCAGTAAAATGATGTATGTGACAAAGTTTTACTTCACCAAAGTACTCCAGATGGCTCTCTTGGGAAGCATTAAAGGGATGAAAAGAGGTAACGCTCCCAGGAGGTGGAGGATCCACAGGACAGATAGGAGCCTTTCCCCTTTTCTTTTACAGAGTGACGTGACTGGTGCCACAGTATCAGAAAGGCTGCAGAGCCCCCTAACTCCCACTCCTGTGTTTTAACTGGTGCATACCACTTAAAGATTAGGCTCCCTTCAAGGCCCTTCCTTTTGTAGTGCACAATTTAGTCTTGAGTATCCACTAAATCTAGTGTGTCAGTTTGAGATAGAACAGCCAGGGTTCTGCAAATTTCTCTTTCAAACAACTCAGGCTGAGCTCCTAAAGGACTGACAGACTGTAGCATTAAAGAAGCTCCTTCACCCTAATCAACTTTGTAAAAATCCAGAGAAACATATTCCCGTATAACTTCGACCGAGAGCTTTGAGCTCTGTGTGATGAATAGTTTCTCACCCCCACTGCAGAGGAAGGCAAGAAAAAAAACCAGCTAGAAGGAATAGCTTTATAGACCTGTCACACTAATCTTATCATTTTCATTTAATACAGTCAAATTCAAAATAGATTTCAACGCAGACTGTTGGTAACCCGACTATAAAACTTTTTTTTCTTCCATAAGAAATTCCTTAATTGAATTTTTAAGAGGGAAAAAAAAAATCAGAGCCTTTGTCCTCCCAAGCAAAACCCTCCTTTTAAAGCCCTATTTCTCCATCTCTCTTTGGAAAAACAATAAATACATTCTTTCACACTGGGAGTTAAGAAGTATATTATTTATTGTAGTCGGGAGTTCCTTTCTCGGTATCCTGGATATGAGCTCATGCCATATCAACAACCAACAATAGCTATTGTTCCTGGAGGTTTAAGGAAGTTTCTGTACCCTGTTTCCTGAACACAGTATGTAAACTAATACATACAAAAAAGGTGTTTCATATTATTCCAGGTACATTGGGCCTCCCCATGTCAGCCTGCTAGCCAGCTTTTTCCCAGAGTCGGAAGAGTAAATGTATTCTTGTGTTTATCCATTTGTGAATGGAAACAGGTACTTCCATCGCAAACTGCATGGAAACAGAACCCAAAGAAACACAACAACGTGTTTAATTTAGAAAGAGCACTTTCTAGCTCTTGGCTATTAAAGCTGGCTGCACTGATGGGTTAGTTCCTCGGATAAATCACCGCTTCTACGGAGTACTTTATTAAAAAGGCTAAACCCCAGCTTCACACACATCAGGAAGGCTGATGCTTGTTACCCTGTAACAGCAGTATCTACCAGCAAAGGTGGTGTTGAGTAAACTGAGTGACTGAGCTGTGACCTACTTCTCCACCAAACCCTCAGGCCTAATATTCATACACGTGTAGATATGCACGTAAAAGATGTATGCCTTGTTCTGCATAAAATTTACAGTTGTGCCAGGAAGATGGTGTGAACATCTCTGGAGTGCACAGAAAACACATGAACCTCCTCAGAATGCAATGCCAGAATAACCCAGTGTGACCAAACAGGGCAGATCTGCTTTGCAATTTTACCTCTTCCAATACTAGTGCCTTGCAATACTACATATTTCTGCCAGGGGAGGCAAAATCTGTTGGACTTTCCTTCACTGTCACACAGTCTTCCTCTTCTGGAGGAAGGCATCCCACCTGCACCAGTGTACCTGTAGGTAGCAGAGATTACTATCACTTAGCCCTGCTCAATCAGGGTTGCTTGCTCAAGCATGTTGTCCAGGACCATGTCTAGCTGGGTTGAAGACTTGCCAGTCTCTCTCAGAACCCCCTATTAATGTTCAATCACCCTCCCAGTAAAAACAGTGTTTTCTTACATTTAATTGGAATTTCCTGTGTTGCATTTTATGCCCAATGCCTCCTGTCCTGTTCCAGTTTTCTAAAGGAAAGAAGGTGCTGATTTTACTGCTATGGTTCTGCTACACATCCATGCATTCTTTGTTTAAGGAATTCTTCTTTACAGAAGAAATTCTTCAGTGTAAAAGGTGGTGGGGCACTGGCACAGGTTACCCAGAGAAGTTGGGGATGCCCCATCCCTGGAAGTGTTCAAGGCCAGGCTGGATGGAGCTCTGAGCAACCTGGTCTAGTTAAAGGTGTCACTGCCCATGGCAGAGGGGTTGAAATCAGATGATCTTTAAGGTCCCTTCCAACCCAAACCATTTCATGATTTTATGGTTTCCCCACTGCCTGCTTGAGCTCTTTGTGTGAGATGTTGCAAAGGCTTCCAGTAGGAAACACTTTGCATCCCAAAGACCTCGCCACATTGGTCCTGGCTATGTGCTTCTGGAGCACCACAGTGAGCACAGCTTGTGACAAGGAGAATAGAGGAACATCCCACAGTTTTAGGCTGAGGAGAATGCCATAGTTGCAAGTCCCTCTCAGTGGCATTCTTGACCTTACTTCAGGAAGCTTCATCCAGGCCCTTCCTTCTAGGTACCATTTATCATGGTAAGCCCCTACCCTCAGTCCTCCCAGTTTAATCACTGCTAAATTTACAAGGCAACCCTCTAGAAAAGGAGACTGTTTTCTGGTGAGGATTGATGACCGTGATCTGAACCTTGAAACAGGACAAGAAATAAAGACCTGATAAAGACATTAGCGATGTATGGTTTAAAATATCAAGGCTGGGCAAGCCAATTAGGACTGAATAGAAATTAAGCTAAATCTTTTCCCACAACTCTAATCCTTTCTGTAGGATTTGAAAGAGAATAAAAAGCTGCTACTGCTTTAAAAGTTACTTTCATGGTCATTTTTATGTTTTTATACTAATACTCATGCTCCTGCCAGGAGCAAAAATGAAAGTGCTGAAATACCCCACAGCCTTTCCTGTGAGATTTACGGGCTAATTTTACAGATCCAACAACTTTGAATTATTGGGATAGGATTCAAATAAGCTTCTAAATTTGGGAGTATCTCTCTGAATTCAATATGAGATCTTTACTGTTTGATTTTCCCTCAGCCCTATGGGAGCCACAGTATATTGTTGTGCTTTGACTGCATGTCCTATCTAAGGGTTTAATGCTGGCTCTTAGATCTTTTATTTCCAGGTAATCTGTTCAGTTACTAACAGTGTCCAATTGACTCCTCTGACTGCTGCTCTTCTCAGAGCATGAAACTGTAAGTGAACTCGGAAGAGCACAGTGAGGGCAGGCAGAGGTATGTACAGCCCAGTGAAGTCTGGAATGGTTTGTCTGTGCTTCAGCTGCACTTCCATTTAAAATTTCAGAGAGTTTTAATAACATTCCACTGGTGAGGAAAACCAAGGGAAATGAACAAAAGGAAACTCAAACAGGAGGATAAGACAATGTCTCGCTGCCAGGAGCCTCTTTAGTCCTCTCACACAGGATTACCTCACAAACTCCTGTGCAGGAAGAACTGTGGATAGGACTGCAGTCCCTAGAACAACCCAGCAAAGACATTTTAACATAAAAAATTGCTCTCCCCAGTGTCTAAATCATGACAAGAATCTCCCTAATTCTCCCATAAAATTGGAAGAACAAAAGGTAGCTTAAAGCCCCCTCTATCCTTGAACTGAACTTCTTGGGTTTAGCTCATCAGGCTAGTGCTGAATTTTAAATGAAACATTTAATTGTCCATTTTCTCATTCCACCCAAAAGTGGAAGGAAAAAATCATCAGTATTAATAATCAAAACCTACACAAAGAGGAAGTTTAATACATATATATGAATTGTGCCCTTGTAGGCAAGGTTGCTGCTATCAATTGCTCCCTGGCAATGAATAACAAATTAACCTTCTGATAGTCATCAGCTATGGTTTTACTCTCATAAGTCATGAGTTCTGTTTCCAAAGTCTGTGGGGACCTGATCCTGCAAACATTTTGGAACACTTTAAGTTTTGACCCTAAATCTATATTACTTAACCCTCATGACTTCATTTTTTTTTGAGAATAATTTTAATGGAGTAGCATTAGAGTATCTGCAAATGTGGGTGTTTGTGGTATTAGTGTGTATATTCGAAAAAAAACCCCAGTGTTAATATAGATATTTTTCAAGTATAATTGTCCAAGTAGAAGAAAAATATTTTTTAGAAATTCTTAGATAGAAATGCAAATTAAAAATATTAGTCCTCATCTTTCTTAATGCACCATTTTCACTGTAGGTTTTAAGTAACAAAACCCTTAATCTTATTAACATAAAATCATGTCTCTTTTTTTGCCATTTAGCAAAAAAAAAAAAAAAAAGGAAAAACCAAAACATCTTTTGGGAACCTAAACTTAGAATCCATATTTTTACATAGGCTTTGAAGAGCAATATCTAAAAACATTCCAAAGGAGAAAGGTTAACGAATAAGTAACTTCTCCATTCCTGCTCTGCTTCCTCAATCCTCACCATGAATCTCACACACACACACACACAGTTTAAGGACAGACTGGCAGCTGAAAGCAGCTATTCCATACATGCAACATTACAATAAATCCTATAGAAAAGAAGACTACAAGTGAACTAGAGCTTTGGGCTTAGAAAGGCATTTTAAAATATTTTTCCATTCAGCTATTAATATTGTATTAAAAAAATAATAGTTTTAGCTCAAATTCCCATGTTTCAAAGCTTGCACAGCTCTAACACTAAGGTTATCTTGTTTGGCATGAGAACAGCTCATGTCTACATTAAAGCTGGAAGCTTAGAAGTGACATAAACAGGCCTTTTTCTATAAAGATAAAAGGCTAAGCTTTAAAGAATTTTATATTTATAGATAAACGTTTCCATAGTAATCATTACAGTGAAACTTGCTGGTGTCAGCAATCCTTTGCATACAAAAACGGCTTATATTCAAATTAGCAGGAATCACAGAATCAGATCCCAGCTGCTACCTGAAAGAAGAGCTTAGAGGAAAAGTGTGAATGGGGTTGTCTGGGGTGGGCAATTGCTCTCATTTTGATCACCTCTCTGCTCCTTTCTGCCCTTCATGCTGATACATAAAACAGGATGGACAAGGCAACTTTGCAGAGCACAAAACCAAATTAAAAGACCCAGGTATCTTTTTCCATCTCTAATTCTTAAGTTTCAATTATGTAAATACAGACAAATGAAAAAGCATAAGACAGACAACAAGCAGAAAGCTGGGTCAGGTGACAGCAATATGGTTTTCTTCTCATCTATTCCCCATGACTTGGATACTTATACAATATGGTACTACAAATTCAACCCCTGCTTTGGTAAGACGTCCGTGTCTTGTTATTTAAGGTGAAATCTCTTTCCCACATCCCTTGGTAAAGCTGGATTTTCCCCTAAATGCTCAGCAAAGGCCCATGTAAGTATTGTCCCAGTGATGAGCCTTGCTGGATCAAGACTGCCTCCTTATTACATCTGCAACAGGCAGACTAGCACTTAAAATGATGGAAGTTATTTAAAGCAGTGAGGTTACAGTAATCATGTAAGATAAGACTCAAACTGCATGTTTCTGGAGGTTTCTACAATGCCCTGAAGTCAATTAGGTTTTAATTAACAACAAAAAAAAATGTGATGTGAAAGCTTTCAGTCTATGAATTTTTAAAGCACCACTTGTTAATTAAACAAAGGAAGGAGAATATCACTCTCTCTTTTTTACAGATGGAAAGATGAAGGAGAAGAGAGGTGAGGTGACTTACTCAGGGACAATGTGGTAAGTCAGTTGTGCCTGGCACAGAACCAAGCCTCCTCACTCTGAGAATACATCCTACTCACTCCTTGAAGTCCTGAAGAAGGGAAAAGAAAAATAGCTAAGAGAGCTGTTCAGCTTTGAAATGAGAACGCTCCGTGTGTGAGCCCACAGGCGTATGAACATATGCCATGGGAGAGATGCAAGTAATACTCTCTGATCAGCAATAATAAAAACCTCCCTCCTCCACTTTTTTTCTTAAAAAAACCCCCCAAAACATAAAAGGCAAACCAGGGAGGGGGGTAAGTCTGAGTGGTTTGCAATTAATATACAAACGTTTCCATTGTAATCAGGGCACTAATACCTGTCACTGTCAGCACCTCCTTGCAGAGAGGGCTTGTTCACTGTTTCTCTTGGCACTCTGACGCTCACAAGAGATTACTTTCATAAGGTGCTCAATGTGCACCTTCAATAGCCATTTTACCCAGATTTTTACGATATCTTTGGAGACATATATCCAGTTGTTTGGCTCATTCAAAGCTACTGAAGTCTGGGCCTCAGCTGGCAGGAAAGTAGCCTCCCATAAATAATGGAACCCTTTCGGAGGGGGAGATGTTTGTGTTAACACCTAGCAGAAGGGAGGGAATGGGGCCGGGAAGAGTGGCTGCACTTCAAAGAGGTTGCCCCTGGCAGGCGCGGGCGCCCCGCAGCCGGTGCTGCCTGCGCTTGGCAAGCTCTGCTGGAGCCAGGGATGCCTGGGCTGCCAGCGGCTCCGAGGAGCTCGGCACAGCGGCTCGTGGCTGGCCCGTGTTCTCAGGTGCTGTCACAGAGCATTAGAGCCCGTGTTAAATAGAGAACAAGGTGAAAAATGTTCACAGAAAGCGGAGGGCCTGTGCTCCACTGACGGGCACTTGTGCAGGTCTGATGCGGCAGCAGCCCTGCCCAAATACCAGTTTTTCCTATGAGATGCTCAGCAGTGAACCTGAAGCATTTCTTTTTCCCTCTGCTCCTTGTATCCCCTGCATAACTGAGGATCAAACCACCAGAGGGGCTGGGTAGTATCGCAGAGCAATCATAGCACTTACAAATCATTTGACCTGAGCCAAGATCTGTGGAAGCCCGTGGGCTTTGGATCCAGCTCTACCGCAGCAGCACACGCCATCCCAGCATGCAACCTTTTGCAGCTGAGACCCAGGAGTTTTGGGTGAGGAAGACAACCAGTCATTTTACAGAAAAGGAATACATGCTAAGGCAGGTCTTTGGCTGTGTGCTGCTCAGGAGATTATAAAGAGAAATCCGGGAATTCTCTGTCCTTGCTGCACTTCCACTCTCAGTGGCCACCCAATATGCAAGTCCAGAGTGGATGTCAAAGCGGTTCTATCCGAAGTTATTCCCCTCTAGCACACATTCTGGGAACGACCTGCCCTCTTGGCTGTATCTGTGAGAATACTGTGTGTGCACACCAACAGCTTCCAAATTCATACAGCAGCTGCAACTGCCCACCACCTCTGTGAGTATATGCACATACACCCATAATTTCAAAAATCAGATCTCTGTTCATCAGCCATTATTTATCACACAGTAGGGTCTAATAGACCATTGGCTCCTCTCAATTGCTTTGAACAGGAAATAAATGCAATTTCTTGCCCTGTATGTTGGCAAATGGTGATTTTTGCAACGTTGCAGTGGTTCTGTGGAAGTGTGCATGCACATATGTGTGTCAGAGGGACATAACTTTGGAGAAGAGCAGGCACTTAAGTGAAGTACCCTGAAATTCCACTCTAATCTCTTGTTATTATGTGTTTTATGAAATAAATTCTGTGCTACAATTTCTCATGTGTGGTCTTAATGGAAGGTAACATATAGAAAATTTGAGAAAGAAAGTCTACTCAGATATTTTATGCTACGAAAGTAGGATGGAAAACACTTCTGCTCCAAGTTTCAAATGTCTTTTTTTTTTTCTTTTTCAAAAAAATGACCAAAATTGTGCACTTCAAATGCATTTTCCTTCAGTTTTTATAGACCCTGTTGAAAAAACAAAGTCTGAGGCAAATTGGCCAAGGGGTTTTTGAAGGACCACATTTTCAGATGCCAATTATAAAGAAACTATGCCATCCACATTCCAGAATATTTCAGGACTGTCAGACAACATTGCAGGGGAGTTAAATGGACTTACTTCACCACCGTCTTTTGATGGAGCGACGCATATTTAGGGACAGGATAACGAAAATCTTGACTGCTCTGAAATGCCATCTTAAATCATTTGAATAAGAGGTGAGCCAATATATAACTTCACACAGTACTTCATAGTGGCAGAAATGCCAAAAGTATCCCACTCAAATTAGGGAAAGATGCAATTCCCCCTTATGTTCTTTCTATTTCTTGATTTTTCCAGCTCCTCTTTTTTTTTTTTTCCCTCCCCATGAATTGCCTGTCGCCCCCACCAACCTCCTTCACCTTCCCACACAGATCCTTTTTTGTAAGCAACTGCGGAACGTTCCAGCTACGCTGTGAGTTAATGCAGTGCGATAGAGGGAGAGGCAACATCAGGGAGTCAGAGATTTGAAAAGTTAAGGGGCTGAGTCTCTGGCTCCGGTTCAATCGATAATCGCTGTGCATCTGGCCCCGTGTTTCTCCTGCACAATTAACTCAGCTACGTTGCGCATACCTCGTCTTTTACATCAGCTTGTGAAAAGTAAATTTGCTGTTTGCTGAGTCCCAATCATGCAGGAGGGTGAAAAAAGTCTCACTGGTGTCAGTACAAAGAGAGATTCTGCACAATGGGCCCAAACAGACCCTGGGTTACAAATGTTTAATTTTCGGTGCGCCTCGAGATCAGTTAAGAGTTGCAGTAGGAGCCTTTTTTTTCCCCTCATATTACGACTTCATCCCTGCTGGAAAGAAAATTCCCAGAACCATCAGGGCTGTGAACTAGGTAAATAATATTAAAATGAAAAGTGCAGAACGAGTGGGGCTGGGCTGCTTCATATGTTGTTGTTTTGAGAAACCATCTAATTAGCCAAGGGCCTGGCACTGCCTGCATTCTATGACAACTACCTCAGTATTTTGTGTCACTGTGGAGTAAATGCAGCTGTGAAATAAGTAGTTTTCCCCCACTCCAGAGATGACCACAGTCCTTATAAAAGGCACAAGTACTTTGGCATGGAGGTGCTTCGTACTGCTACAGGTTATGCCCAATCTACACAGAGCAGGCTAAAGCAGCACAGATAGTGTTGGAAGTGCTTTAGTCATGGGCTTTTCATGCCCACCCTCTGCTTTTCTTTACATTGCTAAATGCCAACCACCCTTAAACCTTACCAGGTCTAAAATTAAAGAAGTACAAGCATTTGCACCCAGAAAAACCTGACCAAGTTTCAAAATACACCAATTTCTCAAAATGTTCCCCTGTTGGCTCCACGTCACGCCCTATGCCATGAAACTGAGCCAGTGGGAAGTCAGCAAGGCTGAGGAAGTTGCCCCCTGCCTGAGTCAGCTTCCCTCTCTTCCCCTTGGTGTGAGGCAGCTGCAGTGGCAGTGGTAGGTTTCCTACAGCTCCTTGGCAGGACAGTGCCACCAGTCCTCCTGTGAGGCTGAGCAGTCTCTAAGCTGTAGGACCAAGCCCTGTGCACTTCCAAGCCTTTCCAGCACAGCCTGCCATCAGTCCATGAGAGCTCTGAAATCCCAATGCCAAGGCTTGGTTCACTCATGATGCTGTAGGACAAAAGGTTGGTTATGTAGTGACAGGACAAGGAGGGATGGCTCCAATATGGATTGAGAGTAAGTTTAGGTTAGATATTAGGAGAAAATTCCTTACTGTGAGGGTGGTGAGGCACTGGCACAGGTTGCCCAGAGAAGCTGTGGATGCCCCGTCCCTGGAAGTGTTCAAGGACATGTTGGATGGAGCCCTGAGCAACCTGGGCTAGTGAATGTTGTCCTGCCTACAGCAGGGGTGTTGGAACTAGATGATCTTTAAGGTCTCTTCCAACCCAAACATTCTATGATTTTCACATCACAGCACTGAGAAGCGACTGGGGGAGCTTTGTTTGGACGACATTTTATAGCATTGCAAGCCCAGCATGAACTTCAGTGGCTACTGTAATCCAGGGTGGTAACTCTACCTTTTCTTCTCTATCAACTCAAGGCAAAAACCGACATAAAATTTTGCAAGTATAACCCAAAAGCAGGCTGAAGGAGATTTTCCAATTTTAGCTTGAAGTACTAAAAAAAATACACATATATGTACATACATACATAAAACTTGGTTCTTGTTTGTTCCCTCCTTTGCCTTTCCCCACATTAATTCTACCATGAAAGCAAAGGTACAGTTCAGCTGACTTTCTAGGACACTAGAGTCAGATGACATCTGATATCCATCTCAACAGATATTCTAATGGCCTTTCACCCGAATTTGTTCCTCATTAAATGTTCCTGTACCCATTGAAAAATCATGCAGAGAAGGATGCAGCAAAGGAAAACAAGCAGAGAAGTTTATGACTAAGGTGATTCTTTAGTTTGCTAACCAACCAAACTCAGTTTTTTCCTCTAATTTTACATTCCTTTTATTTTACCTAAATGAACCCTTCCTTCATTTTGTTGACATAATTATTTGCTAAATTATGATTGTAAGTGAAATTTAAGATAACAAAGCAAAGCACTACAAATTAAAAGAAAAAAAGCCAAAACATTTCTTTTTGAAATTCAGAATTTCAATTTTTTTTACAGATTTGTGAATTTGTTTCTTCTGGAGCTAAATATACAGAGCTGGTAAGAAGTTTCACTGCAGAAATTCTGCCTAGCTCTGAAGATGAGTGTTCTTGTGTGTGCCTGCGTTTTTGCATGGAAAGAGGAGCTGTTTAGCAGGCTAGGACAATGCTTAGATCTGCCAGCACTGCCCCTCCTGATTGCCAACGTTGGCTACTGTCTGCTGCCTGCCTGGAATCGTGTTGCAGTGGGTCATATAATCTCCTAGCATCATTGCCAGGGTCCCCAAGGCTTGGGGGTCTAGAGCTTGGTCAAGCACAAAACATTATTCATACTCAGTTGGCACCAGGCTTCAGAAATGGAAAAATGTTTACAGACTTGAGCAATAGTTTATCAAATCCTCAGCTTCTTTTACCTCCCTCCCCAAATACATGAAACCCAACAAAACCTGATATTGATCACCCTGTGTTCATGGGCCACTTTCTCAGCTGAGCTCTCCTGGCTCTCAGCGCAATGATGCTGATTTATGCAAGAGAGGCACATGGCCCACAGTTTATCTTACACATCCACGATCCCATACAGACTTAATTTCACTTTTCAAAGCCTACAGAAATCCACAAATTAACACCTTTTAGCATTATTCACTTCGAGTTTGTCAGATTTTCTGCAGTAATCGATTAACAGTTGTTTTCAAGTTAGGGTTTATCTCTTGTTGGCGGGTATATTTATGACACATGGTTACACCTACAAGAATACATTAAAAGTTTTTTGAGGAACTTGGAACTACAAAGGCAAACTAGTGCCTTGCAGTTGCTATAATCTTTGATGTCACTAGGTGACTGTGTTTGCCAAAATCAAGCAAGAGAATTCTGTTTTCTGCGATTAAAGCAATCCAGGTTAAACTTTTAAAGAAGTCGAGTCAACACAAGTAGCTGACACACACTTTTGAAATGTTCAGAGATATTAACAGAGTGCCATGCATAAAACTTTTACCTGTATATCTCCCCCTTGATTAACTTCTTTTTCTGAGAGAGGGAATGCTGTTTGTTAAATAACATCCAGCTGAACAAAGGAGAAACAGAGCCTGAACTGTGTGCTCTGGGCACCAGGATCTGATGCAACTCACTTTCATCTCAGTGTAGCTTATCTGGTAGGCAGACCCAATGGAGGCATGAATTCCTAAGGATAAGTTATATTATACAGCATGTGACTGGATTCAGCCAACTCACCAGTGATGAATTTTCCTTCTCCCCCAGAGTTTCACTCGCTTTTAAACAGAAACCTTCGCAAATGGAATTAGTCTGTCAGTGTAATCTTTACCATAGTTAGACATGATGTAAAAAAGGATACAAATATGCAAGTTACAGACCCACAGTCCAGCCTGCATGTCAAACTAGACAAATGTGATTGTGTTCATGCATACATACACATACATAAAACACACACGACCAGAGGGAGCTTATCTTTGATGACAAAGGATTGTGACTTGGGAAAAATTGAGTTCCCAGCCTTGTTTCTGAATTCTTCTATGACTTGAGGTAACACATGTAATATCTTAGACTCTCATTCACTTGTGTAGACAAAACAGTCCTTTGGGGGCAAGGGCTGTTCTTCACTGCATGCTTGTCTATTGCCTAATGAAATAGTTCTGATGTGAGCTGGAGTTTAGTCATGTCACAAATAAGTTACTGAAAGTTCTTTTTTCTTGTAATGCCAAAAATGGATCACAATGAGGGCACTGTTGGGCAAAAACTACAATTAAGGAACAACGTGTTTCTAGTTTCATTTTCTCCTGTTGTAATAACTACTGCAAACACTTGTCTTACGGTGCTAGTTCAAAGCATTCCAGGTTGCAATGAGCTACTTCTCTGTTTGGGGGTTATCAGTTTAATATATGCTGCTATTTTATAAGGGTTTTCTTCAGACACGCAGAAATTTGAGACAGAATTCATCAACACCTTTTCTCCGACTGCCAACGCAGAGCTGTGGCTGGGAGATGTGAAATATTCTGTAACAGCTAGGGAAGAGAGGACCTAACTGGGGAAAGCAATCAAAGCTACATGGTGGTGCATGGAGTGTAAAGCCCATGCCTGATTCCCATCAGCAATCTGGGTTGCAATTGAGTCAAATGGTGTAATTTTAATATTTCTTCTGGAAAGGCAGCAACTGCATTACATGTGATGCTGTACATTATCCACCATCACTCTCATCATCCTCCTCTAGGATACACCCACACCCTCATGCTACAGAAAGCTGCAGAGCCAAAGACCTTCACTGCCCATTAACTACCGAGGAGGGACCAAGTGCTACTTTCCAAGCTCCATGTCACAATTATTTACCGCACAGAACTCTGCTTTTAAATATGTGTTTTAATTTCCTATAATCCCAGCTCCTACCATGATTATGTGGAATTCCATTTATTCTATTTGTTCTATTTTAAGAGGGATGAAGTCATCTGTGCTGGAAACTATGACCTGATTGAAAGTACTGAAATGCTGCAATGTCTCAGACACAGCTCTGGCACATGAAGAAGTATAAATTAAACTCTTCTGCAGACATTTGATCTCTTGCTATGAAAAGGGATATTGTGCTTCCTCTGTTTAACAGTATTCTCTGTCCACTGTGAAAAGAACCCTGTTTGTACTTCTTTTTTTTTTTTTTTTTTAAGTGTGGCATTTTTTTCCACTCTAAATAGGATTGCAAATTAAGCTTCGGCACGTATACACACTGAGTCTATATATTACTGACTGCTGTGAGCTAAGGGATGCCAATGCCAGATCTCACAGACTCATTAACTAACTGATTTGATTGTTACCAGTGAATCTAATGCTTCTGAGCTCCAGGACTGTATATAGTGCAAGCACTCCACAATTGTAAACCATTTTTGGTCATGAGTAACAGATAGGCAGAAGGCAAGGCAGCATGTTAATCCAGTCAACAGCCATTGCTTAAAGTTATCTACAAAAATTCCAGTAGCCTTGCAAACTCTGCTCCTCGTAGCATAAGGTCACCAATTACAGAACATCATTTCTTTACTCAGGGTAATTCTCCTCGCAAACTCTAACATTGTTCTGCACAGAGCGGTTTTTTTTCACTCTAGGATTTTGAGAAAATATGTATAAACATGGTTTCATGCCACATGAGCTACAATTCAGCATGTTGTGCTGTAAAATAATTCAGTAAAATTAACCATCTCTTGCTATACATTTGCTACAGAATTAGCTCAACTTGCCTACCCACTTCTACAGTTAGGGAGGCTTGAGTGAGAAGAGCCATGCTGAAAAATAGTACTTGAGTTGCTGCAGGGTTAGCAACTGTTGAGGTGTGTGAACCACAGCAAATTCCCCCTCTTTTCCACAACAAGCCAGACAACTCATATTAATAGTTAAGGAGATTTTTGTGTCAGTAAGATTCACGTTAGGGGCAATACTCTCGTTCATACTTCAGTGAAAACAGACCCTTAGTGACTTCTGTATCAAGTGCTTTCAATTTACAACAATACTGGACAAGCTCTCAAAATGCTCAATACTGACCTGCCTTTGATCCCATGAAAACTGAAGGGAGAAAAATTCTCTTAACTGCAAGCGCTGGAAGCAGACTATAGACTGTGGAAATATTTCTCCATAATAGATTCTGGTTTTTTTTAAATATAAGCCCTACTTGTATACTGGTAGCTGAGTTATTTATGTGCTGTATGTGGCTGCCACTAATGGCATTTTTAGTGTGGGGTGGACCCAGAGCCAGGCAGGGCAGGGCTGTGGGGGGCCAGAGATCAGCTGTGACATTTACTGGGGCAGCAGCTGATGGTCCTAAAGCCATGGGCAGAGGGAGTCTGGACAGGGACCCTCAAGGCTCTGTCACCAACACAGAGATAGGGACAAATAAGCTGCCTTAGCTTATGATCTTCTGCAAGAGGCACAATATCCAGTTGTAAGATCTTCTCTTCTAGCTGACAGCACAAATAACATCTGTAGAGAAAGACACCACCTCTTCCATTTTATTGCCAGGAACAACCCTGATCCTCCATACAATTGTAAATCTTTAGCTAGCCAAAAGTCTTCTGTTGTTATTTCTATGAAGACTGGTTTTTTGCAAGCTACCATTTTATTAGCATGCTATTTCCTTAAAAAGAATCTGAACTTCGTTGAAACAAAAAGACTTTGAGTATTTTAGCCACAAATATTTTGAGGTAACCTCTACTAGTCTCTGCCTTTCCCTATGTTTTCTACTGGTAATGGAGTCTTGCAGTAAAAAAAGAAAAAAAAAACCTTCACTGTATATTCCTACTTCTTTCATTTCACAATAACATGATGTTCAGTCATCGCTCTTTGATGTTCCTTTGTGCTGGGATTTTCAAAGGAAATTAGCTTCCAAACTATGATGACACTCAGCAGCAGAAGCTGAACACTGAACTTCAGTGGGTCTCACTGAGCATTCAGGCTGGAGCTCTAATACTGAAAAGATACCTGTCACCTGTGACCTAGAGACTGACACCTTTTTGCAGCACTTAGTCCTGTCAGAGATATCTGATAGGGAGAAAGAAATGAACACCCACTGAAAAACTGGAAATCTGCAATAGATAACATATCTCTTTAGGGTTTTTTAAATCGTAAGTCCTTATGTCATCTTTGAACGCTTCAATATAGGTTGTGGGTTGACCCTGGCTGGATATCAGGTGTCCACCAAAGCCACTCCTCAGCTGAGCAGGGGAGAGAAAATGCTGCAAAAGCTTCATGGGTCAAGATAAGGACAGGGAGAGATCAGTCATCAATTATCATCAAGGGCAAAACAAACTCAACTTAGGGAAATTAGCTTAATTTATTGCCAATCAAATAAGAGTAGGGTAATGAGAAATAAAACCAAATCTTAAAAACATCTCCCCACCCTTCCCTTCCTCTAGGGCTTAACTTCAACTCCCTATTTCTCCATCTCCTCCCTGACAGCAGCACAGGAGTACTGAGAACGGGGTCTTCAGTTGTTTCTGATGTTGTTTTCAAACATTGTTTCTGCTGCCTCTTCCTCCTCAGGGGGAGGACTCCTCACACCCTTCCCCTGCTCCAGCATGGGGTCCCTCTTACAGGAGACAGTCCTCCAAGAATTTCTCCAATGTGACTCCTTCCCACAGGCTGCAGTTCTTCAGGAACTATTGCAGGGTTGCTCCCTTCCACAGGGCACAGTCCTTCAGAAACAGCCTGCTGCAGTGTGGGCTCCTCTCTCCACAAGTCCTACTGGGAGCTGTTCTGGTGCAGCATTCCCACAGGGAATCCATCTGCTCCAGTGTGGGGTCCTCCAGGGGCTGCAGGTGATTCTCTGCTTCACCACGGACCTCCATGGGCTCCAAGGGCACAGCCTGCTCCACCCTGGTCCTCACTACGGGCTGCAGGGAGATCTCTGCTCCAGCATCTGGAGCACCTCCTCCCTCTCCTTCCTCACTAACCTCAGTGCAGAGCTGTTGCTCTCACATATTCTCACTCCTCTCTCTGACTGCTGCTGTGCAGCTTTTTTCCCCTTTCTTAAACACGTTATCCCACAGATGCTATCACCATCCCCGACAAGCCGGGCCTTGCCCAGCAGATGGGTCACCTGGCACTGGCTCTGTTGGACACGGGGGAAGCTTCTGGCAGCTTCTCAGAGAAGCCACCTCTGTAGCCCTCTCACTACCTAAACCTTACCAGGCAAATCCAATACAATGTAAAATAAAAATCAGCTAGTACATTCAAAAGGGTGTAATTCACATTGGCTGTGCAAATTCTGCTTCATGTTTGCAGAGTCGTTTCATTGGTCTTTGAACACTCTGGTCTTCGAGTGCTCTGTTCAGAGGTGGCTGCTCTTGTGGAACAGCCTTCAGGAATTGAGAGCCTTCAGTGTGATGACTGGATTTGTATTTGTTTTGCTTTGCTAGAGAAAAGCATTTTCAGTAAGTTGAAGTTTTTTGACCAGGCAGTTCCTTAGCAAAAGAGGAGAGTTTGGATTCTCTAGGGATCATGTTTCGCATGTAATAATCAGTCAAGGAAAAGGACATTTTCACTGGCTGTCAGAAGTGAATATACTAATCAGTAAACTGCTAAGCAAAAGAAAGTGGCTGAGGGTCAACTTTAAAGCTAAGTCCAACCAGAGAGTGAAAGGATGTATGGTCAAGAATCTGATCCCCAGACCAGCTAACAGGCCAACTCCAGGCACCAAACCAGGTTTTCCTGGAAGTTGATGTTCAGCTGCTCAGCTTGAAGCACTTCTAGCAACACACCTGAGCTGAACTAATTTACTTGAAATGTAAATATAAATAGCAGGACAGTTTCCTATGATCCATATTTCCTTCAAACTAAAATCACAGACCGGCTTCCCAGGCTGCTTTTCTGTATGTGGCTGGTGCAAGTATTTCCCCCTGAGCACTGCAGAAAAGAAAAAATAGTTCACTACTAACTGAAATATACTCATCTCTTCTTTAGGGATATGAACCCTTATGAGCTGTAAATTCCTAATTGAAACATAAGAAATGTAATGAATAGATTTCCTGTTTTTTCCCAGGGCTCTAGCATTCCTACATGATGCAGAAGGCTCGTCCCTTTGCTTATACCTTTGCAATTAGCCATCTAGTCCTTGAGACTGTTGCAGTGCCAAATCACACAACTGATTTCAGTGTTAGAGTTTTTCTTCGAGTGTCCAATTTCCTACAGTGCTCAGGATATTTTTGGGAACCCTGGGGATGTTCTCCAACGAGCAGTTTCCCAGCTCTTGAGCTACCCTGGTTATGCCATCCTTGTCTCACCTCTGATATAATGATGCAGCCACCATCCCAGTTGTCCCCTTTACTGCCAATGGCTGGGAGGCAGGCTGGGAAGTAGTATGGCCACTTTTGACAGCCATTCAACATCCTTCACCTGGGGTCCTAGAAAGTAGACTGCAGAGGCATTGCCTGAAGATTTCTAACTCTCTCTATGGAGAAGGAGCGTGTGACCTCCCAGCCAGGAACATATTCATTAGATTTTTCCAGTAGTCTGTTGCTTTAGTATGGTTTTAGCAATCCAGAGCACAGAGCCATAGAAACTTCCTAGAGGTATATTTTTTTGCCAGCCAGGCAGAGCATCATGTACTTCTCGATGAGGATGAGGAAAGCACAACAGCCAAGTCTGAAAAGCTGCTTGATGCAATCAAGGATGCTTTGGATTCAGTACTGCTGAAGGCTTTATAGCTTCCTGAGATGGGAAACTATAATAACCTCTCTGAATTTCACTGGTATTCATCCCATACAATGTTTGACTCCCTCAAACCAGCAAAAGAAGTAATTGTGAAGGTAGATGTTTTCTGATCTCCCTAAATCCAATGTTGTGCATATTGCATTATTCCACCTATGTCCACATGAGTGACAAAGAGACCACATTTCCTAGAAAGCATTATCCCAAGAAAATACAAGGAAAACACCTGCAGTGGGTCAGATCACCTGGCTCACTATCCTGTCCCCTGCTGTGGTCATAAGTGGATACCTGGGAAATAGTGTAGAAAGGGAGCAAGAAAAGGGTATTTCTCAAAAAATACTCTCTCCCAACAATTTCTTACTCAGAAACTTCCTGCTCTGGTGAAACCATGTTCCCTCCTGCAACAGCTCCAGTCTGTCTGTCCTCTCTGCACAATGTAAAACCAGCACTGAGCCGAACAGTTTCGTTTGTCCAGTTCTCAAAGCAATCAAGTGGGATAGCATGCAAGTGTGCCCATACCAAAGCCTTTCCATACAATTCTGCCTTTCTTCCAGCTGCACTGTTGACCATCAGCACAAGATGCTGAAGGCAGAGCTCTCCCACCTCCACTGGTGTTGGTAGTTGTTCCTACCATAAGTCATCCTTCAAAAGGAATAAAAGAAATTGCATCGAGAGAAGGTGAAGGATGTTGTACCCTCTGATTTCCCTCCCTTCTCAGGAATGATGTGGCAATCATGTTGGCTTTGCCCAGAAATACCAACAAGTTATTAATATTTGTTATTCCTCAGTGTTTTTCCACTGTCCCAGCAAAGTTGGTAGCCAGCTGCTCTTGAAAAGTGCATGTATAAAACACCTATCATCAAACTCAGAGAAAAATGCTTAGTATCTAATCTGGACATAGAAAGGCACTATACAATTTTAATCAAAATCTGCTGTAAACACTTCATTTGTTTTGATAATTGAGCTGTAATGATCGAAGTTCAAGCTGTGCTTATTATGCACTTGTTGACTGGAAAAAGAGAAAGAAGACACATGACACATTTTTTCTGTTCCCTGACTGGCTCTGATGGCCAAGGTTCTGTTGCAAAAGTCCCAAAGAAAAAGAAATTAAAATTCACTTTAGTTAAAAATTTGCACATTCAAGCCTAGAATTCATTTCCTATGAATGCCTATTAAAATTCAACTCCGTGGATGTTCATGGAAGGAGTACAGAGTGGACAAACTCTGACACTGTGGATTACAGTTTCAAATGAATATTAGCCATCCTTTTAAATGCATTCATTAAACCCTGTTTTACAGTATTAATCATAAAGGCCTCTGAGAGATGTCTTTAAGGTCAATAATTAAATTAATCCATTAATTGATGATGGGCTATATTCACCTTTAGACAAAAATATAATATTCCAACTGTTATTATAATGACCATTATTATTTTCTTTTAAAAATTTGTTGTACCTTTTAGAGGCACTTCAGTAACCACGTTGTTTCAGGATACAAAGGGCTATAGAGCATTGCCCACTCTGAATAGTCCTCTGAATGGGGCCTTTGTTTTGTGTGCTGTTTTGGTAGGAAATGGTTGCTATTTAGGTCTCCAAGAGGGAATATAAAACTATGCTCACCTAATCAAACAGACCAGTAAATACAGCAGTTAATCTGACAACTTCAAATTCCTGAATTGCATTTGGAGAAACAATTTAACACAAACAATCATTTAAAGCCTGCATTAATCATCCACCTTGGGTTACTAAGATGCATAATTTGTTTTCATTATTGCAAGCTCGTGGTTTAAGTGACATTTCTAGCAGTTGGATGTTTTATTAAAACCAAAAGAGGGAAAAGGTGCTGTTAATCTTTTCCATCAACAGAGTTGTAAAATAAAAGCAGTGTTATCATACGTATCAGAAGATAGACCTGTCATAACTCCATGTCTAAAAAATGTGACTGTCTCGAGCATTTTACATGAGGAGAACACAATGGCTTGTGAACTAAATCAACTATTGTTCTCCACGGTGGCAAAATGTTCCTTTCTGAGGAGCCCTGCACGGTGAATGTGAATCAGGAAGTAGGGCTTGTTTTGCTTGAATTATTAACATATCAACAATAGCTTCACAGTTACCTTGAACAGGTTCAGTGGGCACTTTAGAAACAAAAAGGAGAGAGGGAAAAGCATGTGCAACAAAACATTCCACCTGGCACTTCGATGCAAAAGGAATGGCTCTTTAAAATAGCAGCAGGAAAAGGCTTTCTCATTTGCAGATAGTCAAATATAAAGATATAACTACTATATTTATGTCCTTTGCCTCTCAGAACAATAGCAACCTTTCGCAACCCTTTGCTTGCCTGTCCCTGCGATGTCGCAAGGTAGTTTGGCCAAAGCTGGCTGTGTTTTTAAAGCATTACACAAACTCTTTTTTACCTCTTAAAAAAAAAAAAAAAAAAGGAAAAAAACCTGGCTTTTAAAAGAGCCATTGTCACTTCTAGCTGAATGTTTATTTTACCGTCTCCTGCACAGCAGAGGACATTCCACCTATAAAGAGCAATTATACAGCACTGGGACAATTTGAATACTCTAATCAATGCTAGTTAAAGTGCAGATAAATAAACTTTTATAGTGCCAGGGCTCCTGCCCTCCATGGAAATTGTTAATTTATTGAATCAATAATCTTGGAACAATAAATTATAATGCCTTTTGTTTTACTAAACCCATCTTGCAGCGTGTTTAAAAAGCACAGCTTTATAAATATTGCAACAGGCTAGGAGGAGATTTCCAACCAAGGCTTTGTGTCTGTCCCATTATGTGAAAGATTAAATTGTAAAACCAAAAAAAAGAGAAAAAAAGGAAAAAAAAAACAACAACAAAAACCTTGAAGATGCAGAAAAAAAAAATCCTTAAATACAGAAGCTTCCTGGGCTGTAGCTCAGCCCTTTTGGTGCTGTATTTTTTAACTATTTCATTACCAGAAATACTTTTATCAATTGCATGAAGTAAAAAACACTAGACTTACAAGAATTCAGATATGTTTAAACACAAGACCAGATTGATCTCCATTACAGCATAACTTTACAATAACTATTAAGTTCAGCAACACAATTCTGGGTCTACATCAATCTAACAGGGATCACAGACTCACCCAACTGAAAGTATGTCTATTTTTAGAAGCAATTTCATGTAGATAATATTCACTTCTTCATAAGTTTTCCTACTCTATTTTTGCAATACCTGTTGCAAGGGAAACACATCCTTGCCTGTTAAGGTGCTAGAGTAACCCAGTTAATCATATTATAGTCTGGACCTTGTGAAAATGTTCCATGCATCTGTAGCTCACTGATTGCAGTTTGTATCAGCTCAGTAAGACACTCAAACATCTTCTTGTAAGGAACTGGCAGTTTGCATTTACCTTTTCCAGATAAAACAAGTTGGAGCAGGAACTGCTGGCTGTTCTAGTGGGAACAGTTTCAGGACAGGAACAGAGATACACAGCAAGGTCTGTTTTTTACTTTGAATATCTGGTTGTTCTGGGGTAAGGTGAGGGCTTATCTGATGGTAATGAGAAAATTCCCCCTGAGTTTAATGTGTTAAAATTTCATCCCTCTTCTTTTTGACTAGCTACTGTCAAGATCTCAACACTGGGACATCTATTGATGAGAACCAGACCTTCAGCAAGGTATAAATTAGCTTAATTAAGTAGGAATTAATGGTTCTACGCAGATTTGAAAGAGCTGAGCATTTAGTCCAAAGACAGTTAATTTTGTATCTGTGCTAAAGAAAAAAAAAAAAACTACATGAGGTGCTATCCTGCTTCTGATCTCCTATTTTTGATGAAGGTTTGTGAAGCTGGAGCCACAGTCCCCAGCTTATGTAAGCTTTACTTATTACACAATGAGCTAAACATAAGTAAAAGTAGGCTGAATCATATGGGGATGCAAACCTGGCCAAAACCCCCAGAAATCTCCGAGGTGGGTGTGAGGAAAATCAGCTGCTGTTATTGTGATGGTGGTTGTGGGGGATAAGGGAGCAGCCAGATTTGGCTGAGTTTGAAGCAGTACTTTTTTGATTTACAGACAGGGAGTGTATTTTGACTTGTCCTCAGGTTTTTAATTTTTAACTCTTGCCGTTTGCAAGGTGGCCAGTGCCCAGAAGGGAAGCATCGCTTCAGAATTCTGCCTACATCATCATCAGGCAGCATCCATCCACGGATAATTTTAAAGTTACTCTTTTAGTCACTGGCAGGCTGTAGCCATTTTGTCTTGGTATGTCTAACCCAGTTCAGCACTGCTCTTTTTCTGCAGTCTGCCATAAGCCTCTTGTACACAAGTGGCTTGAAGCTCCGTGGCACCCTGCCTTTTTATCCCTGTGCCATGTGCTTCTTGGTCCTTGTGTTCTGACATCTCATCAGCACAAAGGAAGAATTCCTATGGGAGATTTTTACTGTGCATCTGACACACCCACCCATCCTCTTTGATGAAGTTGTGCACTTGGCCTTAAGAATCCCTTATGGTGCTGAACTTGGCTCATGGAGTCTGGGATGTTCCAGGAGTCTGAAACCACGTAATGAAAGGCATTTTCAGCAGGAGTAGTATCAATTAAAATCCATGACAGTCTTGTCATTGATTTAATCGAGAAGAGGAAATCCATAGCTGAAAAGCTACATCCAAGATATAAATATCTACCCTCTTTTAAAATAAAATGTGTAGGATAATGCGTGCTTGCAGTAATTCCTGTGGATAGGAACTCACAAGAAAAATGGTGGTCCAAAGCTACTATTCTAAGCTTTCCCTATACTTCAGATAAAGCTCCTCTACTGTCTCTGCAGCAACTGTATACATTTATCTTCTCTCTAACAGCATCCCCAAAGCAGATGTAATTAGGGATCTTTGGAGCCAACATATGCATATCTTAATTACAGAACCAATATGGGATACTATTTGTTCCAACGTTTGCCATTAAAAAAAAAAAAAATTCATGGACATCTAACTTAACAGATAGTTATTTTCCTGCTAACTTTGATTAGAATGCACTCAGCTGAACCAATCACTCGAAACATGACACTGAATAATCAGCAGGGGAGAGGAGGACCATCCAGCACCCATCCTAGCAAAGCTCAGAGAAGACAGAAGACCTGAGTTTTCACCACACTTCACACTGAACATTCACTTACAACAAAGAAAGCAACTAAATATTACAGGATCAGAGCTGTTCACGTATTCACAGCAGCTGTAAGTTGCTAACTAATATGTGAGGGAAGGGAGAAGCCCCTTGACATGCATAATTCAATTAACCATTTGACTTCTTGAGTTTCAAAAAAGTTTTCAACAAGTTAGTTAGCTTTAATGTATTATATGAGAGAAAACAAACAAATAAAACCCCCACAAAACCAAAGAAAAATTAGTTCCTGCTAAGATCCCAGACTTTTCTCAGAAGTCAGGAAACTAAAAAAAGACATCATACTGTATTGAAACATTGCATACATTCGTGAGATTGGACCAATATTGATGAGGAAAGCAAAATATGGAAAATACTGGAGTGTAACTACTTACTTCTTGCAGCATCTGTATATTTTTTCTTTGGGCTGTCATCAATTACTTTTCTGGAATTTTTTTGCATCCTATATTTTCTGTAGAGGAACGGACATCTTCATGTCATGGATTAACACCTGCAGACAAAGGCACAGGAAGCAGAAATGCTTCAGTCTCTAGTCTGAGTCTAATCTCCTCATTATCTATTTCTCCCTGTGAAATTAGGAAATAGTAACACTTAGTTTCTTCAACAGGTGGTGTTTGTGAGCATTATAACTCCATAGTGATCATGTGCTTCACAAATGCCTTGTAAATTAAACAAACCATTTTTACAAATCAAGAGGGCTTCTGTGCAATTTCACAGATTTTCACAGATTATTCTGAGTTGAAGGGACCCACAAGGATCATTGAGTCCAACTCTTAAGTGAATGGCCCATATGAGGATGGAACCCACAACTTTGGTGTTATTAACATCATGTTCTAACCAACTGAGAAATAGTTATTTTTGTTAGGAGTGAGTGAACAATAACAAACACCCTGGTTATTTCACTCTTAGAATTACAATTGACATTCCCAATCTCCTTATTTGTTTTCTATTTCAAACAGTTTGTCCTGCATGTTCCATCAATTTTTCCACTTTCCTTAGTCTGGATACTTTTATAACATTTTTCTTTTCTTCAGATTTTTAATGCCAGGTGTTTTTGTAACAGATGACCTATATCTCCCCAAGGACACTGAATATCATATGTTTATCTGTAGTGGTAGAAAGATGAATTCCTTTGACTATTTAAGTGTGAAGACTAGTGGGCTGCACTAGAATAACATTCACTAGTCGATATGACACCAGTATTGGTGTATTTCTTGCATCCTGCTTTAATTTAACAGTAGGCCATGGAGGACATCCTCAGTTAAGAGAACCAGTGAGTTCTGGGGAAGGAACTGAATCTGTTCTAATTTCTTGGCTCAGACAAGTTATACCACCAATTTTGCCAGTCCTGAAGCCCAGAGGAACAACTGACCAAGACTAGTTTTTCGATCTTTCCATCTGAAGTGGAGCAATTGCCTGACAATTTCCATGAGGAAAAGACTGATGCTCAAAGAGATCCCCTCTCTCATTCAAGTGGTCAAGCTCAGGTAGGTTGTGTCAAGCTTTACTACTTTTAAAATACCTTCTGATTACTTGTACTGTGTTTGTTAGGGTTTTTTACTGACTGGATTAAGCAAAGATTTTTTGTACAGAAGTTGCAGGAGGTCACTAGTATTATTGCTATCTACATTCTACCAGGGCATCTACTGGGTAAAGAGTAAGCATCAAAGTTTGGGACATTTAATTTCAAGATCAGTGGCTGGACAGAAGAAATGGGCATGGCAACTATAAAACATACAAAACATAGTGGATGTGACAAGGACAGTAAACCAAAGCGATGTAGTTAAGTCCCAAGATAGGTATTTGTTCTTAATGGTATTACAGAACAAGAATAAAATGTAAATAACATGTTGCAGGTTTTAATATTTGTGAAATTCTAGACAAAGAACAACATTATTTTCCCCATCTACTTTATGCCACCCCTAGCAGTCAGCATATGCTCAGCATTTTGCATCTCCAAAAGCACATGCAAATCAAAAATAAATACTGTGACTGATATGTAAGAGGTGATGGATAAGTGTCCAGGAAGCACATCCCACTCCTCAGAGGGAAAGCTGCCAATACGCCTGCTGACTAGGAAAAGGAGAGGAAGACCTGCAGAAAGAGAGTATCTGAGGGAAAGGTGTTTTCTCCAGTGACAGGGTACAACTGCAGTAAGAGCAAGAGCAGTTTGACTGCACTCTATTCATTACCAGTTTTTAATCAAAGCCTCAGGGCATTATTGAAATGGGAGCATTAAATAACACTAAGGAATAGTGAAGGACAACTATGATCACAAATAATTTCCTTCCAATTGTGAGGGCCATGCTTGTCGTTCAAATGCCCAGCATCCCATTCTTGGCTGATATGGTGGGCTGATCTATGAAACTACAGACCATATCCAGCATAGAATTTCATCTGAGTGCTGCCTGGGCATTTTTAATTGGATAACAACAGCAATCCACTTCTCTTTGTACCACCTTGGTCGATAGGAAGAATAACTTGATTGTTTTAAAGACCACTGTGCTATGGCTTATATTTGTCTGTATGAATAGCCTGCACATTTCTCTTATCTATGGTGGTATATAAGTATTTTTTAGCATGCTAGTAGCAACTGAATAAGGAAGGGCTTCGGTCCAGTGCAGGTGCTTCACATTGGACCTAAATGTAAAGGGACTGATACTGGAAGTGCTCCCTAATCTGTGTCAGTGGGATCCCCATCTTAGGTTGCTTCCTCAGTAAAATCTCTCTCCCTGGGGTGGCCATTTCATAATTCAGGTAAAAAGCAGATCCTGTGGCATGTTGGATCACATAAGGCGAGACAATATGTAGGTATTTCATCAGTCGTTTACTTGTCAGGACTGAGAAGGAAAGTGCAGGAATGCCAGGTGTCCCTCTTGTGCCTTTTTCCTAAGTAGACAGGTTGAGATATTCTTCACTTCATATACCAGCCAAAGAAGTTTTTCAGGGTCAGCTCAATTCAAAGAGCAGTATGGATCCCTTGTGCACTGAGAACCTGAAAGCCAGCAGAGGGATCGTGCATTGGCACATTTTTCAGCCTCCCACTAACACTGTTTTGGCCTTGAGCAGATTTTCAGCCACTGCTTGTGAAGGGGTGAGGGTTGGGACAGCAGGGAGAAGGAGTCACTTCCCATAGGGCTCTCCCTCAGGCTCAGGAAGGATTTCTCCCCATTGGGATGAGGTGATGCTGTGGCACACCTGACCATCCCCCCCACCTGTTCTCTTCAGGTCTCAGAGCACACAAGGAACAAAAGTACACTCCTCCTTGGGCTGCCCCCAGAATGCTGCTATGGTTACACACAGTAAGCTTCTCTGGCCTGGCATGCCAAAAAAGCTGGAGGTGGGCAGGACTTCTGGCCATGCATGAACACCCAGCACAGCTGAGGGGGCTCCACTGTCTCCTTCCCAACTGTTCCCTGGCCAAAGGCAGCCCTAACACTAGCCCAAATTATCCATCTCAATATGTCAAACATTTATCTCTAAACCATCAGCCAAGATCTGTTTTTTAATACAATCTTACATAAGGGGAGGAAGGGGAGAGGGCAAAGAAGTAGGAGCTCATGGTGATATTTCTTGCTTAATATCATTGTGTTAATTCCTTGTTTGTCCAGCAGCTGAATCATCTGTGCCTCCCCTGGGACGTGGCTCCAGCTGCTGTAAAACCCAGTGGCAAAGGCAGAGCTCATTAACTGTGGGCCCCCCTGCTGCTGAATCCAGCCAGCAAACCATGTAAGGGCCATTTTCCCAGCAAAATTTGTCTGTTTATTGAAAAATCATAGATGAATTTCCTTCTGGTTTCCCTTCCTCCCTCCTTGCCAAAAGAAAAGCTCACACAGCCAGGATGCTCCTTGGTACTAGGGAGAGCAACAACAAGCTGGCCCTGCTACGGGTGCCACGAGGGTGTGGGGTAAAGGAGGAGGGGTGATATGACTCTCCCCTCTGTGTGTGAGGGTTATGTTCGAAACAGTCAAGGGAAGAGCCCTAGAGGAGCCCTGTTAAAATCTAGATTGCCTGGAGAGCAATAAAGCACAGTCTCAAATCACTGATCAGCAGACAGACACAGAGGCCACAAACAGCCGGCGCTGGGACACACGGAGTTCAGTGGCTGAGTGCTGGTGTCTGACCACATTGCTCAGCACTGAACAACAAAACAAAACCTTACAGACTGCAGCTTGATGACTGCTGCATAGCCTGCCCTTTCCTGCATGGCAGAAAAAAAAAAAAATAAAGAATCCCTGTGTGATGCAATTGTTTTCCTTTGGCTTCTACAGCCGGTGGCATAACAAGCTTCCTCACCAGACACAGGCTGCACATAGACAACAGTGACCTGTGCTGGTCAAACCAGAGATCAGGGATTGTTCTGTTCCTGGGATATTCAAGAGGGCCCATTTTTATTGCTAAAGGTAGATCAAGGGTTGTTTTGAAATCCAACTGATGTATTGACAGTTGCCCAGAAGAGGCCTTTGAAACACCCAGTCCATTTGTTTTTGAGGATGGACTTGCCTGCCCAAGAGAGCTGAGGGGCCGCCTGAGATCAGAAAGGGGTTACTGTCACTTTGTGGCAGTCATTATTTTCAACTGTCTCTTCTTTAATCAGACCACACACCAGATCAAAAAAGCAGCCAGCCACGAGAGGGGACTCTGCATTCACTAAAGATGGTTTTATACTTTATTATGGCAGAGTCAGGTCAGGGAAAAGAGCACCAATGTAGATAGCAGTCGAGTAAAGGTGATTACAACATTTTGTCCTGAAGTCTGTTTTGGTATTTAAAAAAATCCCACCATCTTTTTTTCAAAAATTGGAGTATTTTGCAACTCTTCTACTCTTTAAAGAGTCTTCAGTTTAAAACAGTTTTGTTAACTGTTTGATTTCCTCCTTTTCCTTTCTTTTCTTTCTTTTTTTTTTCCTTATTGTACTAAAAAATAAGAACATGGGGAGAGGCTGGGGAACACTTATTTCTGAGTAAATCGAAAAATACGTCTTTTTTTCTTTGTTGTCTGTTGTAAAAAGTGATTAAAAAATTACAAATAAATAAATGTGGAAAATCAACCAAATTTCAACCAGCCCTACTTTAGAGCCACTGGTTGAAACAGCACAAGCTGTTTCAGAGCTGAAGCACTTCATTCCAAAGTCTGGTATCTTGTTTCTTGAATTGTATAATGACAATCTACCCATAGCTGGATTCAAAAACCCAATACTATTCAAAGTGGAAAAGGTGAAGAAAAAAGATGACTTGTTGCCTTAGTTATATTGGCTGATGTGCAAACACATATATTTCACTAAGCTATTTAATTTGACAAATATTGGTACATCAAAAATACTTAACAAAAATAATCACTTTTTAGTATGACAGCAGAGAATACCAGTAACAGCTGCACTTCAGGCAAGCTGGAAATGCCATTGTAGCCTGTACATGGAGACACATCTTTCAGAAGTGACCAGCAAAACCGAGGAATTGGTACAGCATCAGGCCTCAGCATCCAACCTGCCATCACTCAGCTGATCCACAGCAGCTTGTGGATCCAGGATGACATGGTTGTACATCTGAACCACTGCATTTAAAGCTGAATTAAGATTCAGGCTCTAATTCAAGCTGACTAAAATCACACAGTAGAGCAGCTGAAAGTCCAAGAGTAATGCTCATGATACTCATTATGTCCCTAGAGGTAACAATTTGCCTGTAACAGGCAAAAAGAAAGGTGATGCCCCTGTCTCAAAAAGCTGTACCTAATTTCATGGCAAGACAATAGGAGACTACTAAGAATAAATTACAACAGAAAACCATGGCTGGAAAAAGAGGAACTGAGAACTAATCACTTCTATTCACGCCCTTGGTGTGACTTTGTGATTCTTGGTCATCTCAGCTTCTCTGACATATTTCTGTGTTTTCCAAAGGGAAACAAAATCTTAAATCATAAAGTTATTTGTTAATGACTGCAAAGAACTTTTAACTAGAGGGAAAATCTTGGCTGATATTATGGAAGCACGAAGGGACTACAATAAAACCTGTCTGATTCTCAAGGTTCCCCTACCATGATACAGTCTCTAGTGGGTGCAGATGGCTCTTGTTCACACCTTTGGCCCCTGGCATTGACAAAATGTCACCTGGAGAATTTCTGGAGAATTTCTGGAATGTCTTGAATGCCAATTGCATTGAGCAGTTGGTACAGAAGCCTCTGTAACACCTGAGACACAGAACAAGCCATCAACAGCTCCAGATACCTGGCAAGTATAGCATTGGCACGGCAATATCTCAGTCCTCAATCTCAGGCTGTACCCACTCAGACAGGGCTGGAGTCAGAAGACAGTGATTTTTCAGTGTTGTAATCAGAGAGGGTTCTGTATCACAGGGACAGAGGAGCTCAAGTTCATCTCTAGTGGGTTCGTGGGTGAAGTCTTTTGTTTTTTGTATAGAAGGATGGCAAACGTCTTATGCACAAAATCTTTCAGTGTTGATGTGGCCTCAGGAAACCAAGAAGTTTAAATGGAGGCCAACAGGAAAAGCAATGTGTGACATGTTGTATTGCTTATTCAAAGCCAATGAAGATGAGGCCTAACTGTTCTACACAAAGGACTGTTTTTATCAACCAAAGTGTAATTTTAAATTTCCTGCATGAGTCATTTTTTTGGTATCTTTTTGTCCTCTCTCTTTGTCACTCTTCACTGAACTGAAAGACATAACTACGATCATGTTATAAATATTTTTTTCCTTTTTAAGGAAACTCTAATGACCCTAAATCTCTGTAAAACACCACCATGGTTCACCATGAGCACACCAGCCACCGAGAGCTGGAGCTGAAAGGTCATGTTAAGTGCTCTGTAAATTATCTAGGGCTGTGAAAAATAAGGGACCTGTGAGCTCTGAAGAAGAATTTAACCAAATACACTCGCCCTGACCTAAAGGTGCTACCTTTGGGAACATTTCACAGTTTTACACACAGAACTGTTGAGTGTCCAAAGACACCAACCTGGCTGTAGCAGTAATGAAGTAAGTTCTGCCTCTCTGCAAACCAGCCTCTGCACTTCATTGTTCTCTGTACCCACACAACACTTGGCTTCCTCCTGAAAACTGATAGAAAACAAAGCAACACTCAGGGGACTTCTGTGATGCCTATGGGGGGGGGGGGGGGAAGGGACCTCAAGAGAGTACTTCTGACAGGCCAGCAATACACAACAGTCCAGGGAAACCAGTCTCTCCCCTTTATCCACAGAGAACAGCTCTACACCAAGGTGCAACATTCACTGGCAAAAACCCCATAGAGAATTCATGTGCTTAGGCTAATGGCTTTTAATGAAAAATAAAAAAAAAGAAAAAAATCAGGGTTCTTGCCACACAATACAATAAAAATGCATGTTTTTCTTCTTAAACACATTTCAGCTTTTGTGAGCTTGTGTGAAAAGAGCCCATTATTAAGCCTGAGTTATTTAAGCAATATTGGAAGTGCCCCTGCCCTTTTGTTAATTTGCTTGGCTTGGTGCACACATGGCATTTGTTTTATATCATGTGTGGAACTTGCTTCTTTAAAAAGTCTGCAGGTTTCAAATTCCTCTGCTTTTGATAGATGTACTGTATGTACTGTTAGGCTTTAAAAAAAAGTTACAGGTGGCTGCTATTTTTCCCAATTCAGTCCACAAAAGCCTCTTTATTAAAAGAAGTCCTTAATGAAAAAGAAAAGTAGAGCTACTGTATGTGAGGTTGCAAAGATCTCTGGTGGAAATATTTGGTGTTTACATTTTGCCGAACTATTTATACTGCGGACACACACTACACTAAAGGCTCTCTTTTCCCTGCATAATAGAAATCCTTGTGACTGAATTCTATATACTTAGTATGGTTTACATTTTTTTTTTTTTTTATCCAGCCTTACCACATTTTATTCCACCCTGCTTTCTACATGACTTTGTGAGTCTGTAACAGAGCTGTATAATAGCAACACCTTCTGGAATAAGGGAGACACTGGAGAATCCCTTCTGCCTCTTGCAGCTTGTTGCGCTCACCAGCCAGTGTCTGTTACCAATAAGGCAGAAGTTCAGAATAATAATTAGGATTCATCACTGACTGTATGTGCATTTATTGCTTCATTTAGCAGCAACTGAAAACTCTGTGGTTTGTTGGTTTTCTTTTTTTTGATATCTCTTTCAGAGCCTTTTTGTTCGGAGTACTTTTAACAGTTAACGTCCAGTGTTTTAATCACGCCGGATTTACGGGTCTGAGGCTCTGCTCCGTACACCCTTTGTCTGGCCACATAAAAAAGCAGAGGAGTGTCCTGCTGTCCTTGGTGACACGAGCCACCTCTTCTCCCCTCAGAACATCACGAGCTGCCAGTGTGAAGACGAGCATTTCCAAACCCTGCAGCAGAGCTCCCGAAGCCACAGGCTGATGAACCAAAGTGAAATGGCCTATGTTTGACACCAGCTGAGCATCAGAAAGTCTTAGAATCTTAGATAAGCACCACAGCCTTCCTGGTGTCTTTATAAACAAAACTCTGCCACTGAAGAGAGCCTTTAAGGGCCTTTGGCATTGGGGCTCTTAAGTTTTTTGCCAAAAAGGACAGGCATCCCTTTCCGAGCGTTGCTAGAAGACAGCTTTGCAAGCACAAGTAAGAAGCAGGGGGTTGGTGGCAGGAGGACTCCTTTAACTGTCTTTAACTTTATTCTATGGAAATATTTTAATTTTCAAAGTACTGCAGAGAGATACCATTGCAGCAGCAGTAGTAGTAGTAACAGCAGTAATAATAATAATACCAATACCACCTCTCATTAGATCTTTGAGCAGAGATGGAACCAATCCTTTTCACACAACTGTTGTAAGATGAGCTCTACTAGAGGAACAGGGAGAGAGAACTGAAGTCCTGGGTGGAAAGCTCTGTTGAGGGATAAGAGGCAGGGAGAGGGGCAGAAGAGCTTCTACATTTAAACTTCTAGGCTCTGCATTTCAAGCATTGAATCCACTACACTTTGCTTTAATGGTGCCAAACCAGTGAACAGTCATATTCCAAAACAACAGGCATTATTTTGGAGGAGGATTATTAGGTCCTGCAACATTCACTTGACTTGGAGGATGCAGGACTGAGAGTCCAGAGATGAGCCTCACAAACCTGGATGCCTTTCCTCACACAAAACAAGTCACAATCTGGTTCTTCCTGATGAGCTACTGGATGTAGGGTCAGATTTGACGAATTTCAAGGATTTTGCAAAGTTGATACAAGATTTTCATTTTGCTTTTAATTTTCACATGGTATGTCTCTGAGCAAAGTTTGCCCATGTCCCTTGCTTTGGCACTGTGTTTCTGCATCTTCTATGCCTGATTCACATCCTTGCTCAGGATTTCATTTTGTGGGCTACTCCTTTTCTTCCTGCACATCCTTACTTGTGTTGGCTCCAGCAATGCCAGCTCCTGCTCACCTAATAAAGAAGCCAGTGTGCTACAAAGCATGCACAGTGCAGCCATCGTCCACAAAACACTCCAACCTAGCTCACTCCATTATGCAAAGCAGCTCTGAGGAGAAGCCTTCTGGGAAATGCAGAGAGAGATTTTTCCATGATGGAAATAAAAAGGCCCTGTAAGTTACATTTAGGTGCATCCGTATGTGTGGGGGGAAACTCTTGAAGAAAATAAGTTTCCCAATGATTTTCATGGTGTATCTCACTTTGGCAAAGCGTTTGAGGGCTCCTGGTACCCACGACTGCCAAGCATGGTATACACACACCCCCACCTAATGGTAAACGCACTCCACACCTGTGTAAGGAACTCCATGTCTGTGCCTTAAAAAGCAGGGATCTCAGGCAGGGTCCTGCTTTAGGACAGACTGCACAGCATTAAGAAATCCATGAGGGGACTGCAGGCAGCTGCTCGGCATGGCCAGGTGAGGATAGATAAGGGAGCAGCATGGAGAAGGCCATATGGCACCAGCTGTGCTCCGACTCCCAGCAGGACAGCCTCTCCTCTTATAATTTCCACAGCATGCACAAGAGTGATTTGCTATTGCAATAAGCTGTCCTGTCCTTTTCCTCACATGTACCTGTCACCCCCGGGGTGCTGAGCTATCACACAAAAGAAAAAGCCAGTGCAATGAAAACTGCGAGCGCTGAGCCCTGTGCTGCGAAGGCACTCCCTGCTGCCACCAAAAACAAACACAAAATTCAGCAGGGAAGACTCTTCCCTGTCCCTTCTGCTTCGTGTGAGAAATGACTATGTCTGCTCCCCACACCTGGAAGCACCAAGAGCCACGGGGTGATGAGCCAGCAGGACTGTCAGGAAGTTGTTGAAGCCTTTTGCTCTGGTCCTGCCAGACCATCCTCGCTCCAAATGACACAGCTCAAGCATATCCGCTGCACTGGGGAATGGGTTAATCCCAGGACGAGGGGAGTTTGTGACAAACCACCAACTAGACTGAGAATCTCTAGCGGAATTTTAACACGTCTGGCCTGGGATCCTCAATCGCTGATAATGACAGGCATTACCTGACCCAGCCAGCTCGGGGATCGCGATAGCTGTTCTCAAGAATTTGCAAATCGTTCTCCAGTTCCTGGCTCCTTCCCTCTGACTATCTTGGCAGCCTGTTCTGGCAGCCAGACTATCTCACCTAAGACTTCTCCAGCTGGTGAAGCATCTTGGCGCTCCTGCCTCTCCATGCCCACACACTTTCATCAACTTCAGCAGTAACCCTTTTAAGTGTTATCTCGCAGCCCTAATTACTTCAAATACATTTTCTGCCTGACGGCGTCGGACAAGTGGAAACTGAGCGCCATCTATTGCTAACTAATGAAAGGCTGCTTTAGTAAGGATGCGAGAGCAGCCCTTTCCCGAAGGGAGCATGGGCTGTAGGGTTCCTGCAATCCAGCAGCACCATCCCCATGACCGCCAGAAACTCTTCTACTTGGGACGGGTGGTTAAAGCCTTGCAGTTTTCCAGAAAATACATCTATTAAGTTTGGGATGTGCCCTTAGCTGATTTATTCAACCAGCTTTCCTGTAATATTTGTAAAATTATGTAATTAAAGTTTGTCCTGAAATATTATGGCAATAATCTCTCTCTGGTATTTATATCTAACACAGGCAAACTATAAAGCCAGCGTCTTTATTCACAGTTTGTAGTCCCTTGGCAACACTGGCTGGGCCCCCCTTTCCAACTGCGAGTAAATGATGTGAAAGAAGGGAGTAAAGAAGCTTCCCCCAGGCTCAGCTGAGCTGAAGAACTCCTCAAGAATTTGAGGATTGAGGATGAGGAGACTAGTGGTGAGCATCGCCAGCTGGTGGAGAGAGGAATATGTTTCTGAAGAGACATTAATGAAGCTGAAGGTTATTTTCTTGTCAAAGGTCTTGGGACTTTAACCTGCATGGGATTAAATAATTTACAGATGCATATCCCTAATGAGACAGGAATCCTGAAAATCCTATCGAGAGACAAAGATTAGAGAGTAGGGTGGGTAGATCTCCATGACAGGAGCAAAAGCTGTATTTTCACAGCCCTGTATATAACGTTTGAACGTGTCTGAAGTGATGTGTGTCAGTTGCATGACATCTCGGCACCAGATGATAATGCTGTTAATCTGCTTCTCTCTGAAGCAACTACTGATATTGCAATCTTTCCCACAAAAAATGTAAAGACTGTTTGTGATGAGAACAAAGTTAGTAGGATTGATGGGTAGAGATCTGAAAAACACTCCTTAAACCAAAGTGCTGCTATACACAAGCTGCAAAGACCAGAAACGTGTTTTCTAACTCTGATGTCCAAGAGCTATGGCTGCAAGGATTCCTGAGAAAAGGAGAGGTAAAAGATGGCAAAAAAAAGATGAGCAACACCACTTCAGAGTGTCTTTAGCCATAAAACTAGGACATCTTCAAGCTGTTAGAAAAAATACCTGATACAGTGTAAACAGCTGTCTGTATTTTGTTGCAAGCTCCATAATACCTGATGCTTTTTTTTTTTCTTTAAAGCTCTACATGCTGTTGACAGGAAAAAGTATTTTTAAACATTATTTTTTAGCACATATGACAGAGAGGAAAGGTGGAATATGTGTATCAGGCAGTTTAAAAACAGAAAAGCCAAGGAAGAGAGATCCAAATGTTTGGTTTATTTTGCAAAATATGCTTGGGATTTTTAAGGCTGTCTTGGAGGGTTCTAAGACCTGGCTTGTGATTTTGGGTTAGACTTTACTATTGATTTCAAGAAGTCAACATAAACTATATAGTCAGCATGCTTCTTGTAAAAGAGTAACAACTATTTTTCCTTACAATGCAACAGAAGGGTGGACAAGAAATCAAAATGAGAATTAAATACTTCAAATTCAGGTGTGCTTTCCTTGAGACTCTGCCATTCCCTCAGTTTAATATACTGTAGCCCAGATAATTTTTCACTGCTGCCCAGAAGTTGGAGACCATTTTCATTTCCCATTATGTGTTAGGAGAACACAGCCTGGCTCACATGGCTTTGCTGCTGAGCCTGTCCTGACAACTTTGTCTTTGACTCTCTGTTTTATCTCTATCTCTATCCCTGTTCCCAGAGCCTTAGAGCAGTGGCAGCAATCAGGTTGTGCTGCCAGCTGTGCCAGGAGGAGAGGAGAGTAAAACTTTATTATGGACCAGATCTGACCCATCCACCGGCTGGGGCTGATTTAGAGCAATATAAAGGACAAGGCAAGACAGACAGTGGGGGAAGATTTGTCCAAATCTATTCGTGGCTGCTACTTCTACTCAAGAAATCAGCAGTGGTTTGGTCCTTCTACAAAGGCTCTGGCATGGGATGAAGAGAAACTGAAGCAGAGGAGGGTGTGCCTGACAGGACACCTTCACACTCACTCAGCTCTGGCACATGGTAGGTACAGCCAGGGTACAAAGACACTTGGCCAATCCATCACCCCCTTGGAAGAGAAGCACAGAGAGTTCAGGAGCAGTAAAACTGCCCTGTGCCTACCAAAGGCATCCTCCCACCAGCAGAATGTCACTGGACAGACCAGCGTGAAGGCTGAAAAGTCAATATCAGGCTGAAATTCAAATAGCAAAGAATTAAGAATTACTTTGCTACGAGTCTGAATACTACTGGTAATCACCTGGAGAGTACTAATGGAAAAGTAGAGAATGTGATGTAAGAAACTAAACTTGTAAAGTAGAGCCCATGGGATTATGATGATGGTGGTTGTGGTCCACTCTTAGGTAGACTGTCCCAAATGCTCCCCTTTGTACATTATTTCAGCATAAGAGGAATTTTATTTCAGTTTTTGTTTGGTTTGGACCAAACATAGTACTAAAGCTTTTAAATAAGTACAAAATTAATTAATATTGTTGTGTTTCTTGGCAGGACTGATATAGAAGGTTTCATGCTGAAATGCACTCTCTACCTCTGTTCTCTATATTTGGGTTTGTTTTCTTTTTTTTTTTTTTAGAGGACAGGGTGCTGGATGGCAGCAGAAAGGAAGGATGTTTTTTGTTTGGAGGGTTGACCTATTTTTTTCCTGCACCAGATTTGAAGCTGGGAAGGTAACTGGAAAAAGATCCAATTTCCCAAACTATTAGCAAACTTCTCATCTCAGATAAATAAGTGGTTATGGGTTAAAGTAAAGATGGTTATGAATTACCTTCTGGAGAAAGCAGTACTCAAATCTGCTCCAAAAAGTAATGGGGTAGAAGCAGTTACAGATGAAGGAAGGATATTCTAGTTTAAAACAAATCATGGTACATTACAAAAGCTCTGCAAAAGCCTGTTCTAGCTCACACAAGCTCCCAGGGCTGTCAAGAAAACACCAAAGACCCGAGTCGCCTGGGATCAGTAAGTTTAAAGGCAATCTGTTCTTCCTGAGCTATGAGAGTCCTGTGAGACTAGGACTCCGTTCCAAACTTCTGCTAACAGCAGTGCCAACTAGGAGCATGGTAAATTGTGATTTCCCCAGCATAGCTGTGCCAAGCGAAGCCCCAAATGACTCCGTTGTTCTAGAAAAAAAAAAAAAAAAAAAAAAAAAAAAGTGCTTTTCCTTGTACAACTTTTCCTGTGTGGGGCCATGGCCAGGTATGGTCTTACTGTACAAACACCAAATGCAGCTTCACTGGTAGATTCTGCAGCCCTGTGTCTGCACTGATGAAATGCCCCTAAGCACAGACCTAAGAGCACAGTATATCCCACTTAGGTTGTAGGCAGGGTTGGAGGTTGATTATGCACAGCAGGTCTAAAAACCCATTGCTTCCTCACAGAGGCTTTACTGTTCTCTTTGCAGTGTTTTGTTTACTCAGAGGAAGCTGTTGTGAACTGAAAATATGCAAGGTTAGGGTTTTGGTTTTTTTTCCTTTGTGCATGAAAAACAACAACACTTCTTGCATTCTGTGTAATTTCCAGGGGAGGGGAGAACTGCACATATCCCTTGATGGACCTCTTTCTTCAGGTAGGAAGAAAGATCCAATCAGGCGTTTCAAATTAAAAGAATAATTTGCTTAGAAAGTCAGAATTGTGATAAACAACCTGGAGTCATTCTGCCTGTGGAAATCATGGGGTCATGATTGCTGGAGACAAGGCAGGTTTTAGGCACAACCTAAACGAAGCAAAGTTGGGAGCTCTGTGTTTTATCAGGGAATGAGTGTTCCTGCAGTTCAGGCATTCAAAAATCGCATTAACCTGGAAAAGCCAAAGTGGGGACAAGATACAGACATAAATGTAATAGATGCTGACTGCAGTGGCTCCAGGGCAGATGTCAGCTCTTACTTCTGCGGTGGAGGTCACGGAAAAATCTTTTTGGTTCTTTTTTTTATCTTTTTCTTTTAAACCAGCACTACACAGTGTGTTCAAGCAGCAAAAATAGTTCACCTGTGAGCAGGAAGGAAGAGGCAAAACATGGGTCTTACTCTGTGTCTCAGTCACCTTACCACATCTTGTACCCACCAAAGATTATCTGGTCAGTTAAATACACGTGGTGCTACATAAAGGAGCAAGAAGGCAGCTCCAGAATAACCTCCCTGTGGACAGGACTCTCCGGCAGGTACAGTGAGCAGAGTCAGCCTGACCACATGGCAAGAGGCCACAATGCTCAATTCTTCACTAACACATAGCCACACATGCAGCCAGGCAGTTTTGGAGCTGGAAGATTTTGGATAAGCCACTGAACTGCAGCTCAAGTTCATCCTTTCTCTCAGAAGCAATAACCAACGTTGTTTTTTCCACAAGTGGCTGGGGGCTTCCCTGGCTGTGTGGGCTTGAGTCAAGGTCACAAAGATAAACACAGTAAATGCTTCGAGTCTCACCAGTGTGGATTCTTTTACTCTGTGCTGCTTAGTAACATAAAAGAACTTTGTACTTGCAAAACAGCTGGTCCTCAATTAGGAAAAATGCATGTGCAAAAATTATGGCCACTAGACACGTAGGCACAGAAACCTGACTTTCTGGTACAGTCTCCAAAGTTCTTCTTATTGCAACTTGCCTCCCTCCCCTGAGGATCAAGTTGTGTTTGGTCCCCATGCACAAAGAAGAAGGGCTTAAATTGGCCAGGCACTCTTATGCAAAAACATAGCACTGTGCCCAGGTGCCTGATGTTGGTATAATTAATTTGCTTTTGCACTCATGATCCCAGAAGATACCACCTGGGATTCAGAGCAGAACATTAAGGCAGTGCAAACTCTTCCAAGGTTAGGTGAAAATGAGCTGGGTGTTTATTTGTTTAAACCAGAACCCATACCATAGGCTGACAGGGCCTGGAATTCTAGAAGGTTTGGCCATGCATAAGCTTGATTTTTCTTGCATTTAAATGTCACTGTCAGCTGTAGGCAATGTTCCAGCTTGTGAAGTTTCACTGAAACTGGAAGCAACACTGAACTTGGCAGAAGTGCGATGGTAGGGTTTAATTGAAAGAATAAGCCTGCTATTACAAATTAATGTGGAGAAGGCAGCCATGGTGGAATCTGTCCTCAGGTCCATATGGCCCTCCATTGCTCATTGATCACACAGCCTGTCATGCATTAACCCTCACGGGAGTCACTTGGTTTGCTGGGAACCATTACCCACATTTTACAGCTGGAAAATAGGAGCTAGGAGAGCTACCTGCCTCGCTCAAAGGCACAGAAAGGGATTGATCAAAACTAACTGCTAATCTTTTTCTTCCTTTCCAGATTGCTTATAATTTTTCCCTAATGGAAATCACTTATCTGATAAACTTATCTTATGCACTGCGGAGAAGTGCATTTTATACACACCAAGAGAAGCAGCATCTTTTAAAAATAAACCTGTTACAAGCCAACATGGTTTTGGCAATTTACTGTAATTGCAGTTTGATTTTCAGATTTTCAGATCTTTCAGTGAAAGATCTCAAACTGATCATCTTATGACTGAATGAAACAGTAATTGTTAAAATATACTTGGTTGAATACTGATGATCTGTGGGTCATAATCTTTTTTTTCCCTGAAAAATTACTTTCCATTTTTTAAAATGAAACCCATACTCTTTCTAGCTACCAGCTCTACACAAAAGCAAAATCACTTTTCCTGATAATATGTATTTTATCACAGAAAAAACCACAACAGGTTAAACAACTCCACAGCAAATGAATTTTGCCCTGAACTTCATATATAACTTGATGAGAGTTTCACTGAGTCAAACATTGGCTTTCCTTCATGCTGCTTAAATTGCAGTAACAGATAATAAAGCCTTATTCATGCTATTTTCTCTTTCCAGGAAAAAGTTGCCACAAAGAGGCTGTGAGGCTTGGCAGAGATATGTACATGTTCAGAAAATAAATTTGGTGTTCTAATATCATCTTATCCTGTAAAATTGGGGGAATTTCCCTTTTTTTCAGCCTGAAATTTGGCCTTCTTGACATCTATCTTAATTTTCGAGTTGTGTTATCTTGATACTGAAAAAACTTTCCGATATTACACATATGCAAAAATGGGGAAATAGTACAAGTGTTGATTTTGTTGTTGGAATGTGAAATGATGTGTAGAATAAGGAGTTCTCCTTTGTGTTGCCTGGGTGTAGTGGTGTGTAGACTAACAAAGGGAACCCTTCTGAGGGACTCTGAGCCTTAAACAGCACTAACAGGTACAATCAAGCTCTTAAGATTCACCTTAGGAGAGGTGAGAAGTTTAAAGGCAGGAACTCAACAACATTTATCTTTCGAAAACAGAGAAGCCATCTGATCCAAAAAATGTGCTGATTGGTTATGGTTCACACAGATAATGCCAATATCAGCTACAAAGCTTTCATGCACATACTGTTAAATAAGCCTCTGCCCAGGCTGGCAGACTGCAGTCTTGTTTCCCTGAAGTAAAAAAGAAAAAAAAAATTGCCCTTTGCCTCTCTGGAAATTATATTACAGGAGGGAAAAAAAGCGCAGCATTTGGGATCTCACAAGATTATTCCCATGACACCAAAAATACAGGCAATCAAGTTAGGTAATAGTATGTATTCAGCCTGTGGAGTTGTTAAAAAGAAGTCTCATTTCAGGAATGTGATGGGACCAAATAGCAAAAGGCAAGTTCCTTGCTCAGGTTTCCTCAAGTGTGCCAGGCAAGCAAACCCTACACTCCCAGAACAGTGTTTCCTTGCTCCTTTAGGAAAACATACACAACACTAACTTTCTCTGCTCTCCACCTTAACACACACAGAGGCTACAAACTCAGCAGTCTGAAAAGTCCTTGGCACAGCCATTGAGAAATCTGAAGCTCTTTGGATTAGTGACTCACCTGACAGCAGCTATTAGCACTTCCCAGCCCAACACGGTCAGCGATGGTAAAAGAAGATACAAAAATAGCAGAAAAGAAAATGTAATTTCTGTTAGTAAGGCAACGTGCCTCGGATAACCAACTCTTTGCTCAGCTTCAGGAGCCTAATAATGACTTTGCCAGGCTGTGAAGATTGCTGCCTCCTGACAATGAAATAAACATCTTGATTACAACAAATTGAGGACAGCTGGGGTCTGTCCCCACAGCTGAGTTACTCACCTACTCCCTCAGAGGGAGAAACCTCTGTAAAAAAGTGACTGGCAGGAGAGATTAGGGAGTATTTCTAACCTTGAATTTAGATCAGACTCAATGGTATTTTCCTCAAGAGCTATAAAAACATTTCACCTGCAGAAGAAGTGAGTGGTAAAGGGAACCTGTGCTACAAGTTATGCTTAGAGGTTGCTATTTGTGGAAGTGCATTTTCATTACAGGAATATAAACAACTGACAAACCTCTCAGATTTTCTGTTCTTTCCATAAAACAAGTAAGGACAGACTCTGCAATGGAGGAAGGAAATTATATTACACTTATAAGCAATGTGAGTCTTGGCTGGTAGGATCCAGAGCAATGGGAAGGACAGAATCCCATCCCTAGAGGTAAAAGATATTGGGACAGTAGGCTGATGTGTGGCACTTTTCTGCAAATTTGAAAGCATGAAGATTTCCCAAAAAGATGGGAGTATTTTTCACTAACTTGGTTTTAATCAGTTTTCAGCCATGCCCTTGTGATGAAGATAGAAAACCTTTAGAAGTTCCTTTTTTTTCCAACCTGGGACTTCACAGTAAAGCAGATATGACACATTTTGCTCAGGCACAAGGTTTGTATGAGCTAAAGGAAGGTAAAAATAAAAATGAACCCAGAATTCAGCAATGACTTTAATGAGGTCTGCTGCATAAAAGTTTAAGAGCCGTAATAAGTGTGGTAGCACCTGGGAGACTTTCAAACCCTGACATTTCACACGGGCATGACTTTTTAACTGGGTTCAGCTCCTTAGAAATGCTGCTGTGGGTAAGAGAGCAGTCCTGCTCTTCCTGGGCATATGCTTTTGGCTTCCTGCGTTTAAGTGGTGATCTGGTTACTCTGCAACTGCTCTAGTGCCAGAAGTGCCACAAAGGGGAGGTCAGTGCTAGAGCAGGTGAAAGTAAGAAGAGTGGAGGCATTTTCTTCATCATGCTCAGAGCATAAAAGTCATCTGAAGTTAGGGTCTGAGCTAATACCAGTTGAATTTGAAGTCTCTGCTTGGTGATCATCTCTGTAAACTTCACCTAAATGGTGGGTAAATCACAGTCTTTACTTTCTGTCTAGGGGTGGCACACCAGATGGATTTCATCAGGTGATGGTGATTTTGGTAGTGGCAGCCTTCCAGTACATATTTAATTTGTACATCTATAAAGGACAGGTATAAAATCACCTCCCTCACACATAACAATCCTGTGAAGCACAAAATTTCTGCTTCAGGCCACAGCTTCAGCTGCACGGGCCCTGTCTAGACCAGGGCTTTGCCTACATCTGCCTTTGGGCAGACCCCAAGGGTTCCTTGAACACAAACTGTGTGCTGAAGACAGCTGGTCTGCTCAGAATTCTGAAAGAATTATGGCATGCACGAAATGGGGGGGAAAAAAAGTTATAAATCAGTGCTTGTTCTGAAATAATTTCAACATACAGTTTCTTTGAATGACCCACAAGAACTTATGTGAGTTAAGATGAACTGCTTTGTCTTGTTGCCTAACCTGGTATTGGCAAGGCTCAGAATTTAATATCCCAAATTTGTACAGATACAGTATAACATCACCTGCAGATGAAGCAGGACAAACATTCTCTTACCTGGCGTTAGAAATCATTCCCTTGGGAGAAACAGAAGTAGACTATTTCTACATTCTTGTATCTTCTTTTACAAGTTCCTCACTGGAGAAGCATCAAGAACGAAGGTGCCACTACAGAAAATTTTGCTCCTTTTAGCAACAGGGCAATTCTTTAACAGCTGTTAAAATCACCACTATGATGCCACAATATCAGAAGACTGAGCAAAAATAAATGAAGAAGAAAAACTGATACTCAACATTTTGGTTAATATGCCCTCAAAACTGGCATTTTTAATTCTAATATTGACTGCCTATATTGGAATCCCCAACGTTTGTTTCCTTGCCCTGTTTATATGTGCACAATGCCGGTTATTTTCCTTCTGCTTTTGTCCTCCTCTTATATTCTTTTAAAACTGACTTTTTTTGTCACATCTTCACAAGAGTTTGTATCCCAGATCAGAGCCCTGAAAATTGGTACTCTCCATCCCCAGGAGCACAGTGCTGGTGGTGATAATCCAAGTGCTTTCTTGGGCAGAGCTATTGCCAGCTACTGAGATGTTTCAAATGAAAAAAAGAAAAAAGAGGTCTTTTTAAATTTAGCTAAAAGGCACAGGTCTGTCTCTGAAACCCATTCAGCACCCTGTAGGATAAGTCCTCAGTTTTTTATTACTAGTGAATTTTGAAAGCTGAAACTCAAGCTAGAATTACAGTTAAGAAAGGTTCCCTTAGGATGAAAGTGGAGAGGCCAAAACACAGGAATAAAGCCTGATTCTGACATGTTGGGTTCACTCTCCCAGTAGTAATTAATAACTTAGTACTTACCTATCTACAGCTTCTTTAAAGTGTGCTGTATCCATGCCAGCTTTCCTGGTCACGGAGAACCAAACCAGGTGGAAAATGTACCCTGATGTTTACTTTACCACAGCATGGATCAGTACTACCTTTAATCACAGTATTGCCTGCACTGAAAAGCAGGAATACGTCAAGATTTTTGGTAAATACAACCACCACACATGGCAAACGTCAAGATTTTAATGACACTCACTTTTCAGTGCTTTCCATCTTCAAAGGGTTTCCCATTGGTTGACATATTTCAGAGTAATGACTATTTAAAATTGCCCTGTAACGTAAGTGCTCAAACTATAAAGCTGTTTTCTGGTGTTCTCTCCCCTGAGTTCATCGCCCCCAAACCCTTAGAATGGGAGCTGTATTCAGTCACAGCAACACAGTCCCATCATATTAAAAACTGTTTCATGACAACATGGTTAGCGGGTAGGTGGTTTTGCTGGTTAATTTGTCCAGCATTTTACTGTAAGTGAGACAACTGGCTCAGCCTCCAGGCTTGGCAGGGTAGGTGCATGTCTGCCACTTGAGTCTTGCTTTGCTTTTCTTACATGCCCCACTTCATTCAGAAACTCTTTTTTTTCCTTTTAATCCAGCCTTCAAGCATGTGTTTCATAGATGGTCCCATCTATGGGATAATAATGCTTAGCTGTTGTCAACAGTGATGATTTCATAACATGTCACAAACAGGTGCCCATTATATTCCTTTATTGGAGACAGAAACATTGCATAATTACAGATTTGATGAGGAAAACTGCAAATAGTATAGACTGATTCTACTGCCAGCAAAATACAGTTATTACAGGATTTATAGACATACAAATATAGTGCTTCTCTCATGCCAGATGGTCGGTACGTAACAATGCCATTAGGAGCGCTTAATTGTGCTTCTACAAAACCTTTAGAGAAGAATGAGGTAGAGTTTCCTTTAGTTTATCCAGTATTTTTTCACACATCTGTCCTTTACTGCTTTTATATGCTTCAGATCCTTGTAAAATACCCAGTTAACTTTTAAGATTGGAGGAAACAGAGACCCTTCAGAGGTGTTTACTTCTCCCTCTCTAAGTTGCTAATTTCCCACTGCTTATATGCTACAGTTTCAGATAACTACTACTGCACCCTTCTAAATGCCTCAAAGGTCAAGTAGATCAGGACACCTGTCTTTCCAAATTTCTGCCTCCACAGAAATTGTTTGTAAATAGCTTCAGAAAAAAACTCTTACTGGTCTCCATTATGGCAAAGAACTGTTTTCATTCTGTCACTCTCTACTTAGTGGCCAAGCCCTCTCCCTGGAGACAGAGGGAATAGATCTGCTCTTTGTCAAGGTCCTCGACTATGAAATAGTGTTAATGATGCATTTGTCTCCTACTTGTAGTTCTAGTCAACAATTATTTAGAAAATTAATACAAATTATGGGAAGAGAGTAGGCCACTGACCTGTTAGATGATCTGGAGCATTACATGTTTGTTTTGACCTAATATTTTACTGTTTTATTACATATAAAAGTGTGTTGCAGGTTTCAGTTGAGATATGAGGGCCCAAGTTACGAAAATGTAGGCACAGATGTAGGTATTTAAGCAACTGAGTAAGAGTATCTACTATCCTGCTAGATTTTTGGTATACCTGGGTGGTCTCCTGGACTGAACAAGAATGGTAAAGATGTTCTTCTGGCCTCCTGCATTCACTGACTATTTTTCCTCTCACTCCTGGCACACCTGTTCTGGAAACAGAAGACTTTTCACTTTACCTTTTGCTCTGGCATTTCCTGCAAGCACTTACTATTCACTAAAGCCCCAGAGGAGTGCACTGGTAGGGTGCAGTAGAGAAAAAACCCTGTTATTTCACCTGAAGTGGTCACGATTCTAGTGACAACCAAATCATAGTGAAGAGGGAATTTGGCATACAGAAAGAAGGTGATCACATAAAGAATAAGAATGTTTGCTTTCTTCCTATAAGGTACTGAGATATGATTATGATAGTGTAAGATAATAGTTCAGCAACACTGTATAAGACTTCTAAAATGAAAAGCAAAGTTTTTATGAAAAGGTGCAAAATTTCAAAGATTCCATGTTCATCTCTTGATCACTTTGATCATAAAATGAAAGAAATTCTGTTTCTGCCCGACAGTACCTCCTGAGATAGCTTCTGAGCTCCTGCATCTCACCCTGAAATGACTGCTCTAAGCCTGACAGAATCAAAAACTATAAAGAGTCAGTGTTATTAAGAGAACCAGCTCTTAAGAAACTTTTCCAACTCTTGCTTAGAAAAACAAGCAATACACTTATTTTACCTATTGTTCCCTGCGTACCTCTTTGGTAAAAACCAAAAATGACCAGTGTTGGAAAACCACTTGGAACACTGGAGTTAAATATTCCACAAAGTTGTCTTCTCTGTTTCTACCTTAACATTACCCAGCAGGCATTTTAAAGACTTAAAAATTCTACATCAAGGTCTTAAATCCTCCTTAAGATCTTTCTATGAACATGAAATTTAAGAGTCTTTTTTTTAAACCATGGCATGAAAATTCAGGATTGTGGTAAAAATCATACACAATAAATTAACTTTCAAGATAAGCAAACAGTATAAATTCATGTTCAGAGAGAGGGATGAGAATATGGTCATGCTGCTATTACTAGTGAATATAATAACATTATTTTTAGTATATTGGGGTGTGGTTAACCTTGCTAGTGTGATTAACGAGAATTTTATCTGAGCTAGTAATTCCAAAATTTTTATTTCAAATCTAAGGCTTGCCTGTTCTAGTTCAATATTGTTCCTCACCTGCTAAATCCTAATGTAACCTGACTGTTCTACCTCAAGGCAATGACCAAGCTAGTTTTGTTTATGGAGCTGGGGACATATTTGCCAAGTGTGCTGTAGATGGCACTCAGATTTTGCACAGTCAGGGAAAATATCCTGGAATTCCTACAAAGCATCATGCTCAAAGCAAGGCCTGGACAGGAGGACTGCTACAAAAGTATTTTTCACCAATGCAATGCCAGTATTCTTTTCTGCTCTTATGGCTAAAAATACCTATTAAGAAGTTGCTTAGCTTAAATGATTTAGGACCTGTGAATTTTTTTTCCAAATCTTGAGGATAGTGACAAAATACAGTAAAACAGTTCTTCCACGCTTCCAAATTGCTGTTCAGAAAATCTGTTGTCAAGACTGACAAAGAGGTCTCTGTCAGTGCTACTTGACTAAGTGCACCTCTAAAACAGTCTCATGCTAATGACTTTACACTGAGGAGTATAATCCTTCTTTCAAGCATCATTTTTAAATAGGATAGCCCTGTTTGAGGTGAATTCTCTTGTCAGGATCTTTCTGTATGCTACTTTGTAACTACACCTGTTACTCATTTATGTGTTCACGCAGCAAATCTTTAATGTGTTTCTAATTCAGATAACATTTTTCTCCTCCATGATCAGAATGGTTCTAATCTAAAGTAATCCTTGAAATACTGGACTCTACATGGCATCTCTCTCACTGCTTAAAAAGCTTTGTCTGGAAAGCTGATTTGATCTGTAATAAAATAACTTTTTATGCAAAAGTTTGGATTAGAGTTAAAAGCAAAATCACTGGTAGTACTACTACTCCACACTTACAAAGAGGTTAGATAACTTGTCCAGGGTCACAAAGTCAGTAGCAGTCTATTCAGGCATCACATGGGTGGTAAAGCACAATTCTGATCCCTCAACACCTGGAATACGAACAAAATGCCTTTTTTTTCTTTTTTTTTTTTTTTAACTGCCATGATTGCTAAAAGAAAAAGAATGCAGATGGTCACTTTTAGGTATAAGACTCAGTGGCATGATGACAGAAGATTGGGGAAAAGGGGCTGCAAGTCCACGTGGAAGGGAGAGAAAGACAGCAAGGAAGAGCCCACCCCAGGACACCCTCAGCCATCATTTACACCTGCCCACCTCTCAGGATATGAGAACATGAAAACTCACCACCCACGGGGTGGATCCCATGCACAGGCAACGTCTGGCAGGCTGTGCTACCACCTCTTTTATTCTACTCCACAGCAAGGCACTATCAACAGACAGTTCACACTATGAAATCTGTTGAGATTATACAGATTGTTCTGGAGAGGCCATTGAATTCAAGAGGGTTCCTCCTCTAATTTGGCAGCTGTGAAATCAGTCCCAGCTGTTTTTCTGTCGAACTCCTTGGAATACCATGTATTAGACAGACATTTCAAATAACTTGCATTCCAAATTAATTTCAAAAATCACATTTTTCCAAATTAACAGTCTTCACGCCTGAGGATAAATAAGTATAAAATAAGTGTACAGAGTGTATGGTATCTCTACGTTGAATTTGGCAAACCCAAAGAAGAGTTTATGCACAAAGAGGAGGAGTGGAGGACAACTGCTTTTTGGCTTGAGATAGTTGAACAGGTGTAAACAATGGCTGAGCAGAGACATCTCACTGCCTTGCTTTTGTCTTACCAGACTTCCCTTCTATATCCCAGAAAAACCGTGTTTGCTTTGAACTGCTATGGACTGAACAGATTATCTAGTCTAGGAACCTTTATTAACATTCCCACCTGGGTCTGTCACTGTAAATTCTCAGTGAATTTGCCCTCATTGCAGCTAAGAATCTAGTTAGGTAATGCCAGTTGCTGAAGCCATAACTCTTGGCACCAGAACAGCTCGTATGAAATGCCAGTTTCCTGAAAATTCTCTTATTTGACAGACTTCTTTCTTATGCATGAGTCATGCTCACCAAACTGAAAATTAAGGACATGCTCAATACTGAAAATAATAATCAAAAGAATGAAGGGAAGAAGAAAGAACATATGAAAATTAGAATTCATTATTATCCTTTTAAAGTACCAGTGTTTGTAAAACATAAGCATGTGAAAGGCTGAATCTCATTTGATCAACCCAATTAAACATTAAATAATTGCAGCCAATTATGCAAATATCACACAACAATATTAATTTGTTGATCTTTTTTTGAACAGTCTCAAATTCTCCTAATGTTAGACTATCTTATGTCTTAAATGATCAATTACCAGAACCATAACTAAGTGATGAAGAATGGATAATTGCCTAGTTATGATGTACCATACTCTTTCTATGTAAATCTGTTGCAATTAAACAAATAGGGCACATGGAGAAAAGATGTGCAGATGTTCTTTTACAATCTATTATTAGCTCAGGGAATACCACAGTTCCCTCCTAAATTTTACAAGCAAAACCAGGGAGAATGCAATACCAAATACTCTCTATTACTTACACATATTATTTCTTTCCTTTGGTTAATGGGATAAAAAAGCAGTGGTAGAATTCAGAGTAGGACAGCATGCAACACCAGAAGAATTTCCTGTACTATACTGAGCTGTCAGCTCCCTTATTTAGGTTTTACATTTTAAAATCTAGAACCTATTCCCCTGGATGCCACTTGGAAACAAGCACAACTTTGAGTTGACACAGCCAGAGTAAAGCAATTAACCAAGATCTTCAAGACAACAGTTAACATACACACACTACGTGGTTTTTTCTTCCCTGCAAGAAAAGACCATGCATTTCTATGGGTCATTCCAGTTCCAATTCTCATAATTTTGAAGTCTCCATCAGCTCAAAATGTGCAGTGAAAGGAAAGGTGTCTCCCTGGTCAGTGCAGGAAAGAGTGCAAACCACACCAAATGAAACCACCTGGCTTCTTCACATTAAATTATTTGCAATGAGTTTAAGAAGAGGTTTATACAACTTTCAGGTTTACACTGCAGTAAAATAATTCTTCTATCTGGTCCTTATTCATTCTGCCTACTGAATAGATTACTGCTGGTACACTGAGGCCTTCATGGGGATTTTTGATATACAGTATCTGCCAACCCTAACTTCATCTTGAGATGTTAAAGTATTGTAAAACCACTGAAGATAGATATTTTCACTTTTCCTTTTGCTGCTAAATCTAAGATGAACATAAGGGACAGATTAGATAGTTCAGTTAAAAGGAAGCCACATGTGGTTTCTCATTACATATTCTTGTAGAGAGCTCCATGCCACGCTCTAGTTAAAGGCACTCTTTAGTTACGATACTGGTCTCATCAGATAAATCTTCCTACCCCATGTTGCATCTTGACACATTCCCCATGTAATTTTTCCAGCCATGTAATTAAAAAAAAAGGAAAGGCTACCAGCAGCTTGTAGTACACAGTAAGATACTGAACGAAAACCAGCACACGGTACAGATTCAAATGGTCAGAAATACAGTCACACATCACTATTGCTACTGTAAGTGAAACACCATTTTGTGCTTGCAGTTGTTGTCTAAAGAAAAACCTATTCAACAAATTTTAACAATGATTACAGTGTCAGAGAGAACCTTCAACTGTTCTTCATTAAAAGATCAGATCGGACCGCAGTGAAAGGTAGGAAAAGTCATGATTTGAGGGAGTAAAAGAAAGAAATGGCTAAGGAAGGGTTGTCTTTAAAACCAGACCAAAAATGAACAGGAAAGCCATAAGGCTATTCTTTAACAGTTGCATAAGGCATGGATGGTCTATTATAAATTATATTTTGCCTTTTTAAACTATGTTAACAAATACCAGTAACTACAACGGACTTACAAATCATGGGAGAGATACTGTTGGGTCTTAAAAAAATAAAGTGCTAAATGTTTCCCTTAATACTGGTGCATCTCTACTGCAAACTAGGACAAGAAACATTTCACTTTTGCTTCTTCTAGGACTCCAATAAAGTGTCAATAAAGTTCCACCAGTTTTACACTGAAGTAGCACTTTGGAACATTGATACAGAACATGGTGATCCTTTTTGGCAAGAGAGATCTTAAAGCTGTTCAACAAAGCTGTGTGCAAAAGGAGAAAGCTAATAAATATTACAGAATGATTGTTAGTGAACATTTGCAGAAGTTATTTCCCTAACTAGGGGCTACATGCTCTGTATTGCTTCCAAAGTATCAAGACTGCATGTGAGACAGCAGCGTTAAATGGGGAATTATGTGCTTAAACAGAATGACACCAGGGTTTTGAATGAAAGCTCTTTCCTTCTTGTGCTAGACATTTGCTTGTTGACAACATTGCTTGTTCCTTAATAGGAAGGCCCTTCTAGTACACATATGTCAATGAAGACTGGATACATTTCACAGTGAGGGGTGAAGGGGACAAGAAAAACATTTTGCTGGTCTAAATTATGTGATTGGATGATGAAAGAAATTCCTTAATCCAAAGTCTGGGTTGCTGTGAAGAGTGGTTGAATTTTCACAGCCACAGTTGTCTAATCTCATTTTCTAGACATTTGGCTAGAAGGCAACACTGTGCCCACAATTCCCAGCTCCGTACTAGGCCTCACAAAGGGGAACTTTTGCCTCAGCAGGGCCTGACCATGCTCTTCAAATCATGCCTGGAGGAATGTATTCAACTATTAGAGAGGTATGCACTGCCCGAGCAGCCACTGCATATCCCCACAGAGGGAAAGGCAATAGGCCAGCAGGGACCATATTGCAGGCTAAGACCGAGTTAGAGAGTTTTGGCCCAAAGGACAGAGTTATTCCACAGAGTATGCATGAGGGGATCTAGAGGGCTGTGCAAACTCAGGAATCTCCCATACAAGCAGAGTATGAAAGGAAAGAGCGTATGGCTAAACGTATTTGTTTCCCAAACACAGAGCAAAAGGCAGGATAATGCCAACAGAACCCTGCAGGCAGCAAACAGGCGACGTCCTCGTGTCACACGACGTGTTCTGCTGGTGATGGCAGCTACACAAACCAAACTGAAGAGCAGTTGAAGAGCATTTCACAAGTTTTCAGACTGTACATAAGGAGGCACTAAGGAAACCATTAGGAAAGTTCTATTGCTAACATTTAGCACCTCTACCAAGAAGACAGGCTTCTACCAAGGAGATTACAGTAGAAATCAAAATGATTGTGTTCACATTTGCCGGATTGTGGAAACAATCATCCTGGGGAGCAAATTGATACTTAAACTATGCTACGCACTGGCAGCTACAGAAGTTGTCATTATTTGTGTCTGTTCTGTCTGGAGGGTCTGAACTCGTCCACCTTCATGACACCAGCACCGTCCAGTCGCTGTCTTCTCTTCCATACTGAAACAAAGCAAAAATGGAGTTTAAGAATAGAAGTTAAAAGAAACAGTGTACAGTTATGATACATTCTTAGGTCTGGCCTCAGAAAGATTCATTTCCACTGCTCTGACAGTAGTTTATACTATTTCTTGTCTTTACTTCTGTCTTTGATTTGACCACAGCCTAAAAGTAGCTTGAAGCTTTAACCACATTCCAGCAGGTTGACTAGGAAGGGGCAATACTGATACTCACTACAGATGATACAGAACAGTCCTGCTTCACTTCCATCAGTTTAATCCAGTTATTCCCTGAGGTCTGCTCACTAATTCTCTCCTAAGTAAGCCCCTGCTCAAGCTCCAATAAACAAACACTTTTTTTTAAATTTCTTTTTATTTTCAAGGTGGTTTTTTATTTTAACATTCTGACTGAATGTGAAATAAAAGCATCACAAATATCAGAGACTACAATTGTAATCCAAAATAAAACAAGTCATCTTTCCATACACAAACCAACAGGATCATCAGGCAGAAACAAAGGCAACCTATGGCGTGGAGTTGTATCCTTCCAGGAAAGGATACAGTCATTAGGCAGCACTTCTAGTTGCTAAGCTGGCTGCATGTTCTAAAGCTCTGTCACCACTCCTGTAAACAATGCTCCAGAGACCCCAAAACACACACAGGGCTCAACTAAGTAGTGGACACACTAGAGGCAGACGTGAGTTGGGAGTCCTTTCCCTCATAGTACTAAGTTCAGGGAGCTTAAAAACACTTTCAAACAAGAAATAAAGATTGATTTTAAAAGCTTCATGTAGGCTGAAAACATCACTTAATGATAATTTATCCAGAGTGGATAAAAGGAACTCCTCCAATTCAGGTTCTACATCATCAGGAGAGGAGATAAAGGGACAGGGAGAAGACAACAGTTCCAAATCAGGATGAGCCAGAAAAAACACACTTCTAGATCCACCAAGGAGTGGTGTTCACTGTGCTTGTGTTTCACTCTCTAATCCAGCAGGTAAAGCCTCTACATGACCTTCATATGTGTCACATCTACTTTTCATTACTAATTCTGCTGCTCCTGTTCTTCAGTCTGCAACGTGGTTGATTAACACTGGTCACGTGTTACACAGGACCTTGCACAAATTACTCGTTCAAAGGATTTTCAGCTTATATTCCCAGTAGTCAGTGTGGTTGCCTTGGGAATTATAACCAAGGCAAAGCTGATGTATTGTTAGTTTAACCACAAAACACTAAATTACCTTCATGTGAGGCAATTCTGTTGAGGCTGGGGGCAAAGGTGGAAAAAAGAGATGTCTTTGACCTTCCTATCACTGTCTCTTAGGGAAAAGGTGGCATTCCCACATCCTCCAAACCAGAGAGCAGGCAGAGGCCAGGGGATTATTTGTAAATTTTGTTGCTTTTAGGTAGTAGTATCATGTAATGCTCTGATGCTGACCAGAAGTCACAGGGACTGGTCTGGGTTGCCATCTGACTACATTTTGCACCTGCTTCCAGAACTAAAGAGGGAATGAAATGTGATACCACAATCAAGATGTTTTCATTCTGGAAATAAAAGCAGGTTTAGCATCCTTTTCTAATTCTGTCAAAGACTTTTCGACTTCAGGCTTGTCAATGCCATCCCTCTTACACTGCCCATCACACCCAAGTCTTGTTTTGTAAAACTTAACACATTCATTCTCCTTTCTTGGTTGTTTTCCAGTGGCCTATCCACTTAGATTGTGCAACTTTGAAAAAGACAGGGGGTTGACTAAATATCTGTTCACTACTGTCTTGATTGCAGTGTTTAAATGTATTTTCTATCATGTAGCATAATGAACCTATCTTACTTTCTGTCCAACCCTTTCAAGTTGCATCTTAATCTATGTTTTAAAGGGTATAACAAGAGCTTGTTTATTCTCAAAGCATGGATGAAAACCCACAGAAACATCCAAGTGGTATTTCAGTGAGTGTATTCCCAGAGAAAACAATCTCATCCCTAAATCTTCTAACTCAAGCAGTTATAGAAGACAGTCTACTATGACTAATTCATTCATAAACACACCATTATTTTTTACAATGTAATTGATTTAATCTGAAGTCTTTATGAACCTTTAGTGATCACAATATCTACTCAGTGATGGGAAGGAAAATGTGTATTGCAGTTCTACTACTGTCTCTCTCAACTGGCATGAGAAATGGAATCAGTTCTGCCCATGAGTTTCTAATTTGTCACTCCAGCTCTAGTTCCACTGAACAGCTGTTCACACCCAAAGAAATCCTGTTGAACACAGCAGACTTGTGAAAGAACAATAAGCAGCATGAAAACAGACTTGGAAACACAATAATGAAGAGAGTATGAAAATGTTAAAAAAGCATGCATTGTACTCAAGGGCATTGGTATAATAATACTGGATACAGAGCCCTGCATCTCCTGGTCAGAGGTTCACATGCAGGACAGTGGTGGTGCTGAGAATTTTTATTTTTTTTACAAATGTCTGTTGTTCAACATGAAATGGATACGTTGCCCTAGTTCAGGCAACAGCACAGAGACCAAAGCTGTGTTTGGCTGTAATTTCCATTGATATTTATTCTTCAGAACTTGAAAATTCTTTGGAAGAACAGCCTCAAACTGTCCAAATGGTATGACAATAGTCCAGTGATACTGCAAAGAGATCTTTTATTTTAGCCCTCTTGGTAGAAAATATAAAAGATCTTGGTCAAAGATCCTGAGAACCCCCCTGACATTTTAAGAATATTAGATATTGCATTTTGTCTGTTGCAGCACTGTTTTCTGTATGACATCCTGAGGTCCATTTGGATATGAGCCCAAGGAAGGCTTGGGACAAGAACTCAGAAGTAAATATATGCATAATAGTCCAAGAGTAATGAATTTACTCTTGGCATGTAACTAATGAACACAGGGTATGTACACAGTTGAAAGCAAAAAAAGGTCCATATGCACAGTTGTAAAGGTCAAAGAAAAATAATGTTTAGTAACAATCTACACTTTTTCAGCCTCCTCCTGAGCCTTGGTTGGTGATGGAAAACCAGAGTGATGAGACAAGAGGCAATGGGCAGAAACTGATGCACAGAAAATTCCACCCAAATATAAGGAAGAACTTCCTTATTGCAGAGGTGACAGTGCACTGGAATAGGTTGTCCAGAAAAGTTCTGGAGTCTCCTTCACTGGAGAAATACAAGAACTGTCTGGATGCAATTCTGTACAATGTCCTCTAGGATGGCCCTGCTTGGGCAGGGAGGTGGGACCAGATGACCCACTGTGGTCCCTTCCAGCCTGATCCGTTCTGTGATCGTGTGATCAGGGAGGGCATGGAGGAAACCTCAGGGAGAAGGCTGGATAAATTTGTCTTAAGCCAGTCACTACCTATTGAGCAAGGGATAATGACACATATCACAGAATTACTGGTAAGAAGTTAAAAATTTTAGTGGCAAATCTAGCATCTTGAGCCAAGAGCTAAGAATGTGGAATGGAAACCATAAGACAATTTAAAGAAATCCTGACAATAATGCCAAGCAACTGCTATTGGATCTTAAATAAAGGGGCTTGTAACTTGTGAAGACCTACTTTTAGGTAGGTGGTCTTCAAGAGCACCGTAAACTACACTAAATAAGGGAGAGAAAACAGGCAACTAAAATGAGAAGGGCCATCTCATGTTGATCACTGACTTCACCTGAAATGGTATTGGCTCCATTGCCCAGACATGGAGATAAAGCACAGATTCCAAACAGACTGTGATGTTTAGGAAATCACAGAGAAAGGAACTGTTTTAAGAACAAGAAGTGACTGTGTGATTGGAAAGATGCTGAGAAAGAGAAACAGTGATCAGTTGGCTGCATCCAGTGAGTGTTTGCTGCTTCACCCATCCCTTTACTGATTAGACTGTACTCATTTGTGATCATGGTTAAAATGCTTCATAATCCTATTTTTTCCCCTTAAAAAGGAACCTATAACAATAATACTAGATTTCACTGATAACAGTAATATCTTGCAACTCGTATCCAGCTTCCAAGAGGAACAGGGAAAAACCCTATTACACTTCATCCCTATTATATTTTCTCAAGGAAAAGAGAATATTGATAGAATAATCACACCAAACAAAAGACTCTATATTATTATATAATGCTTTCTATAGCACCATTACCCAAAAGATTATTTTCCAATGCTTTCAAATGTTCACCTTTTATTATTTTATCAGGTTATAGAAGAGGAAACACTTTACCTGGATATCACTCAGCTTATTCAGGAAACGAGTTGTTAACTCAGGTCCATTCTCCATAGTTGGAATGTGCAGATGCTGACGTGGAATAAAGGAGCAGGAGAGGGGGGAGAGAAAAAGAGAGTAATATGAAGTAATAACCATACATATGAGTGCCTTATGGTTGCCAACAATTTTAATAAATATTTATCATGCTGTCTAGCCCTCTTTACAAGTAGTCAAAGGTTGTTGAAATGGTTTTTTTTTACAGGAGGGCATGCTGAAGCATGGATTAGTAGAACTGTTATGCTGTTTTTAAATAGAGGCTAATCTAAGCCTTCCAAAAGATCTATCCAAAACAGAGGGAGTATTGTGTAGGCAAGAGTAGTAATATTATATGCAGTATTTCATTTCAAAATATATCGTGTAGAAATACAACACTTACAGAACTTATCACTTGGCACCTTGATGTCTCTCATATTCTCTTAGCATCAGATAGTATCAATACATTTATTCTAGTTTATTAATTCAAGAAGTATCACCTAACAGCCAATTACTCTACTTACCACATTTGATGGAACAAAGCACATCCCTATATTCAACTTCAAAACCCCAACCTTCTGAACTAACTTTGTGCTGGCTAAATAGCATCAAATCAGCTGAACAGCCTGAATGGCTGTGGAGTTCCACCTGTGCAGGAGAAATCTCCCATATGTCCATAGTAGGTGGAAGCAGCTGTGCACCCTCCTGAAACAGCTCTTCCATCAGAGCTGCAATGAGGGGTGAAGAAGAGAGAGGCTTGAGAAGGAAACACAGCAGTGGCCCAGAAATTAGGTTTCCTGTCAAAGTCTTTCCTCTATTCACCTTTCCCAGGTGCCTTAGGAAAAAAATTTTCAATAAAAGAAACATGGGAGAATGTATTTTTCTGTATTTGCAAACAACCTTGGGTGTGGGAATTGTTTGTTTGTTTGTTTGTTTTCATTTTCCATGGAATTGAAATTTTATGTTTTTAACTAATACAAAATTTCTAGAAGACAAGAGGGAAAGTTCCCTTCTGACAACACACCAGTAACTCACTTGAAAAACACTGTTCATCTTTACAGGCAGCACTTCTTTTCCATCTCCCTTGTTTTTTGCTTCAGCTGCAATTAATTATAATAAAATTCTGAAGAAAGAAGAAAGGAAGAAAAAAAATAGACATTTTCTTACCTTGCCCTTATATAAAATTTTAGAGATAGGACATACAATGCAAGCTGTTCCAGCACCAAACATCTCCTTTACTCTGTCTTCTTCCAAGGCAGCTGTCAGATCACTCATGGTGATGTATCGCTCAGACACTTTGAATTCTCCCTGCCCAAGAAGAATCCACCATAAAAATTGTAAAAAGTTTAAAAATGTCTGCATTTTTGTTTTCCATGTTGAAACATCTTTAATAGAACTGTTCACCTAGTGGCAATCAGTCAGGTTTTGGCTCTGATCTTGTGAACTTTTCAAACCTCCCAGAATCACACAAAATAGACTTTAACCAAAAGAACAACCTTCAGCTAAGCTGATGGTTTGCCAGACACAATGCTGATGATTAAGTGACACTTCCCTCTGTTTTAGTACAGAATATCTGTATCACACTAGGGAGTAACATCCAGTAATTTGTCATTTGTTATGTGACACAGGATCTGACTACTCATGGTCTTTAACACGCTTCAGTTTGTACAAAAATTACTCAATTATATCAAGAGAGCCTTTGCATCCCACTCTCAGAATCACTGATTCCTAAGCAAAATACATTCTGTTAATTCCACCTGCAAGGCCAACTAGATGTGATATAGTTTTTTAATCCCTAGTGAAATTTCACACTGTAGCCTGCACACAGTTGTCACATACAAAAATTAACTGTACTGCAGGCATGAGTAAAGCATTGAACAGTCTTAACACTGGAAGTGTTTTACCTCCTACAAGTGTTGAAGAATGCATTGCAACTGATCAAGGGGATGTGTTTAAAAGAAAAAAAATAAACATCAAAATTTGAAATTTTTATTTCGTGGATTTGTAGGGACATTATTGTCCTATCAGACAAAACTAAAGCTTAGCCCTTCTTTTATATGCAAGCTTTTTAACATGAAACAGAGATGCTTATGATGGCAGAAAATATGATTATCTCTGGACAGGACTATTCGGAGAGAGAGAGGCAGGGACACCATGTAAGCAGAGTTTCAGATAGGTTAGGCAGTGTATGTCAGGAAGAAGAGAACAGTCTTTGTGAGAGTAGATTATTTAAGTGGACTAAGGTGAGAATCTGGCATCTCACAAAAAAAGTCCTATCAACTAGAAATGTCAGTCTGTCTTGTAAGGGAGGTGGGACTGACAAGTGTGCATGCATGTCTGCACTTGGGAAGTACCAACACAAATAAAGATACATAAAAATTCAGGGCAGCTCGTCAGGGGCACACATGCATTATGAAATACATGCTCAGCACTCCTCAGTGCAAGTTAGGTTTAAGTGGTATAACTGTGAACTCTATTTCTGGAAGTCTTTTAGATACATGTGGTTGGAAGTTGAGTTAATACCAGGGAGAAAGTATCACACATGCCTGCGTTATTCCTGCTGTTCCACCCTAAACTTAGGCCTGGCCAAAACCAGGAGACAGGATACTGGGCTTGATGAACCCTTATTTTTACCCAAGACACAGTAAAACCTTTGAATACTGTAGAGGCAGAGTGAACAGATTGCTGCATTTCAAGATATGAGGTAGTCCCAAGTGTCCAAATAAGTTCTTGGATGGCTGCAGTACAGAACAGGAACTGGAAGCAGACAGATGACTTCAAGGCTGTGGCTAGCTAGGCTGCATGCTAGTTAGTGGAAACAAGGCTGGAAGCATGAGAACTAAGTGGAGAAATAGTGTGCTGATGACTGAAGTATAGCTACGGTCATGCATGGTAATTCTTTGTTTCCTTGCTTTAAGTTGCTGGTACCGGTGGATTTAATGAGAATTTTCGTGTTAAATGCTACACGCAGCTACTTTAACAGGATTGGTATTGTTCTGTGTGACAGGTGTGGGTATCCTGATGCTGTTGGTATTCTATGAATTTGCATGCCCTTAGTTTCCATTTAGGTTAAGGGATTGAGTGCACCCTCAGCAGGTTTGACAGCAACACCAGGCTTTGTGGCGCAGTTGTCACGCCGGAGGGAAGGGATGCCATCCAGAGGGACCTTGGAAGTAGATTTTCAGACAGGTTGGATGTGACTCTGAGCCATTTGATCTAGTTGAAGATGTTCCTACTCATTGTGGGGAGGTTGGAATAGATGCCTTTATATGTCCCTTCCAAGGCCAGGTTGGATGGGGCTCTGAGCAACCTGGTCCAGTGGAAGGTGTCCCTGCCCCCAGCAGGAGGGTGGAACAGGATGATCTTTCAAGGTCCCTTTCAACCCAGGTCATTCTATGATTCTATGAACCCAGACTATTCTGTGATTCCATGATTTAACCAGATCAGCTGAACTTTAAGGTACTGAGCACCAGAAATGTTTGTTTCTGTTGACATTATAACATGGTATTTGAAACTATTACTGCCAAAGCCAAAACACTCACCCAACTGCGTGCCAGATCCAAAATGCTTTGCCTTGTCACTCCTGGAAGGATGATGCCATCTAAAGGTGGGGTTGCCAGTTCATTTTCTGTTGAACACAGAAGAAATAGAAACACTAGTTTAAAAAACAACCAAAGTAACAGAAAAACATGTTTACTGATACTACACTAAACATGTGGGTCCCTTTAAATTCAGCATATTCCATAATTCTGTGGTACCCAGTAAGATGCAGTTTATATCAGAGTTCAGTAAGAACACAAATTACAAAAAATCCATTCAAATAAACAGTTGTTCAGTGTTTGGAACCTTTTGAGTACACTTCAGTGGGTGGGGAAAAAACAGATTTCATACATCAATATATACATGGCTAATGCCTAGTAGCAGGTTTTATTCCTTAGTGCCTTATGGGTTCACTGTATAACTATTGGAAACCATCTAATGGTTCAGTCTTCAAATTCTGAAGAGAGAAGCAGAGGAAAAGCCACACCTAATAATCCCAGGGCAGATCATGACTTTCCCTGAACTGCTTTATTTAATTTAGGAATATTGGATTCAGTATACCTACTTCATGGCAGCAACATGAAACATTTACCAAAAATTTTGAAATCCATCTACTGAATCAGTAAAGCAGTGGAAACCTTGCCAACTCTCCTTGAGAGGCTTCCTTAATGATCTTTTGCAGTAGGTTAGACATCCTTTTTCCCCTCCTAATTTTCTCTTTACAAATTAGAGCTGTCTTAAGAAAATTCCAACAACAAGAACAAGTTCTTCAACTAGTTTGGTTTTTTAGCTCGTGCTTCTTGTTTCCTTTTGAAAAAGAACATTAGATAAATATTCGTCTAATGTAACTAGTGAAATGGCAGATAAATGGTAATCCACACTTGGTAAATACTTGAGCTACAACACAAGTTTGTAGGTAGACTTTGTTCTTCCATCTGTTCTTTGCAGCAAATCAGAGTTACTCTTTTTAATTTTGAACTATCTCTTTCATTCTAAACAGAGTTTAACATCTGAACATTTCAACATTTGAAAGGAATATAAACATTTAAAATATTTGCTGGTTTCTATTATCAGAGAACACTGATCATTCACTCTTTTTCAGACAGAGACTTTTAGGACAGTCTCAAGTTTGCACTGAGAAATCAAGACATCCACAGTCTGTCAGTAATACTCTTCATATTTTTTCTAACCATTTTCTTTCCCCAATGATAATTCACTTTCTTTCTTGATCTTATAAGGAAACTACCCTTCTCATAAAATCCACAAACCATTAAGCTTTTTGCTTATTTTTTTACTTAGGTCACATAAAAGGAAAAGATATGTATCTTCATGATTTTATTATGTCCCCACCTCCCTGGACCACAAGAATCCAGGGATGAATCCAGGCCTTTTTGAACCCCTCTCAAAGGAGAAGCTGTCTTTAAAATATTTGTAAAAGTCCTGTGAAAAGTTGCAGCTGAGTAGAAAAGAGAAACACGGTGTTCGTCCTTGGACTGTGGAAGCAGGTTGAGCTCAGCTGCTCAATACTCTGTTTTCAGCACTCAGGTAGATAATTCCATGTACAAACACTGCCTGCCAGCCAGAGCACACACAGCTCCAGACTGACTACAGCATGGGCTCTCCCCACTGTGCAAGAGGGGGCATTGGGGCTGGGGTGGGATAGGGGAAATGGAGGTTAATTAAATGGAATTGGTCATTGAATCCGCTACTCAACTTTCCATTTTGTCAGGAAATAGCCATTACTTTTTAATGCTGCCAGCCCTGGATTTATTCATTTGGACTGGAAATTTTTCTTGTCTATGCTTCTCTGATCCTTTTATGAGGATCCATACACACATAAGTAATAGATGTGAACTGCCATGCCAAAATGTATAGAAAAGCTACCCTAGGACAGGCTATATGTTCTGCTCTGTTTTGACTAGCCCATAGTGCCACTCCCTAACCTATCCAGATTCCTAAGGACAGCAGTGATCTCTTCTTTCTCATACAGTCAAGAATAGCAGCTTTCCTTTCTTAAAAGTCTGTACAGCATCACTCCTAATTATGATGCATGTCTGGCCCTAATTCTGGCACGACTCTAAAAAGAAGAGGACTTTAAAACTTTCCATGAGCCACAGGGTTCACTTGATTCTGAACATGGAAAACCTGATGTCCTGCATTTGTGACACAGTCACGTACAAATGCACTCCCTTCTTTAATACAAAACTTCAAATACTGTGGACTTTGATACCAAATGTTGTCACTACTCTTCTCTGTCTGGTGATGTTGCCACAGATCTTGTCCAGGACCTGTTTAAGCTCAATAACATGTATTACTTGATTTGAGCTAGTCTGAAAAGGGTGCCAGGCCAAACCAGCCGCCAAACAGCACTGAGCAGACAGGACATGGAAGTCTCAAAATGTTTCAAACAGCCTGCTCTGTAGAATTTTGTCAAGTGTACATATGATAACTACCAGCCTGGGGCCACCCGGGGAACATCTGCTCCCCTGGTACCCGGCAGAGATGATAACATTATCCAGCATGGCATGCCAAAAGCTCATCCTCTCCGTGAATTGATGCCAAACCAGGCTACATATGACATCAGTTTGTCCATCTCCCAGAAACCAGGCTGGGAGCTCACAGACTCCATTTGCCTTCTGAGTTATTTTGACGGACTGGGAGCCTTAAAATGTATAGTCACAGAAAGGGGGGGAAGGCATTTGAAGGAAAACGTCAGGGTTTCTCTTCTCCTGTTATTGTTACATTGCTGCAGCAGTAGCACCATCAGACCAGTGCCCCATTAAACCAGGCACAGTACAGGCTTGCTATAACAATGGAATTCCGTCAGAGTGTTTTAAAGGGATTTTTAAAATGAGGTCTTGCATATTATACACCTTCGATTTTTTCTACACACCTGTATTTATGAATATATAGCAGACAAGACTGCAAACATGAGATGCCCTCAGTACTAGTCACACTACAACTACGCTGCAAAATTCACCTAAATATATTTTACCAAAATGATAACAAATTCCAAGTGAACTTCAGGGTCAAGAAGAGCCCAGGAAACCCTTTTTTCACTATTATTAACAGCTGACTTCCTCTCCCAGTTTGTTCTGGACCGTTCTTTCTTCTTATTTCCCATCAGGCTTTTCTTCTACTCTTCCCTCATGCAGTCACTCTGTCTTTGTGTCTCTGTCAATTTGCTTTCCTCAATTACTTTCTCCTCCTTTCCTTTGTCTGTCATCTCATTAATTTGCTGCTCTTCCCTCCATGCTATTGCTATGGCTTTCTGCTAGAGCAGAAGATACAATCTTTATTTTCTTTTATCTACCTGTACAAGATACTTCTGCAGCACAAATAACCTTCTGACTACAGAACACTAAGCAAACTTACATCAAATTTTACCTCTTTCAGAGAATCTTCACACATATCTATTTTTTAATTTATGAAATTTTGAAGTGGGTAGTATTAATCACCATTTTAATAGCAACACTAAAATATTAAGTAATATCTGAATGCTACTAACAATATCTTAACATTAGAGCTAGAAGTGGAGCCCAAATGGTTCCAAATCACCTGAAGAAACTGAATTTTTCAAAAGTCCACACAGATTTCATAGCTAGCCATCTTCATGTTGGACATACACTTGAATTTTGAGGTTTTCCATAAAGCCAAGCCTATATTTTAGGCAGAAGAACGGACATTGTTGCAGGAAATGAGTTGCAGTGTCAAGAGTTTCTTGGGATAGTTACGTGCTCTGAAGAGGCAGGGGGAAGGGACTGTAGGGCAAACAGATTTTTCACTTAGTGAACATAAACTGCAAATAGGATTTGATGAATGAAATGTCACACTCCTGTATTTATGCAACAGAAGATATCCAGGTATGGTCATATTCTAAGCCTCTGCCAGTGCAGCAGGGGGAATACAAGAACTGCATAGAGCATGTCACGTTATTTTACCAAAAACTGAGTGGTTCCCCCCCTACTCCCTCCTTGATGTTACAAATAAAACATTTTTTCAGGCTCCTCCTGCCACCCAGGATAACAGGTCATGTTTAGTCACAAAGCTGTAACTGAAAATATACAGCAAAGGCTTGCAAGAAAAGCCTACTCCCATGGGAAGCATGGATGTCCTCCGGTCTAGGCTTTACCGGGATGGGTCTCTGACTGGTTATAAACCAAGGAGAGCAGTTCCAGCTACTCAGCAGTGACCTCAGAACAAAGAAAGGCATTTTCCTCTCCATGATGGTCTGCAATTTCTGCCCGTCTCCGTTTGATCTCTCTCTCAGCTGCATCATTTGCATAACAAAACCAAACCACAGCCTAAGTGTCCTTCCTGAAGCGACAGAACACAACGACAAGCGCTTTCTAAACCCCGGTGCAGAGCCGCAGGTAAGGCATGTGATGACAAACATTGGCAGCAGGAGCAATTCTCAGCCCAAGATCCCCTAAATTAAGCATTACCCAGCACAGCGGGGGACAGCGAAGTGCTCCAGTGAGGATACTGCCGTGTCCTGTGAGAGGGCAGGTTTGCCAGCACACAGCCTGCTTGGGTGGCATGAATTACAAGTTGTTTGCTACGGCCACCTCACAATAGTACCATTCACTAGTGCACTGGTAACACAGTGATTGGCAGATCTTTGGAACAGTACGGTGCTGCAGCTGGATAATTCCAGCATACTCCTGGTTTAAGCACAATGAGAACATTGAATTCTAATTATGTCCCCGCTTCAGTGTCCTTTCCCTGGGCAGAACAAGCCAAAATCTATTTTCATGTCTCTCCAGCAAAGTTGCACAAGGCATAAATTTGGCCATCTAGCTACACTGACAAATCTACTGCTGCTATAATGACAAGAAAATTTCCAGTATTTACTGTTTCATTCACAAAACTTCATGGATTCATTCCACACTGAGGGAGTATCCTCCCCCTTTTAAAAAAAGTGGTAAAGATTTTGCAGGACAAACAATGAAAACAGAGCTGGGAGTCAGGTAGCTGAATCCCTATTGTCCTACACTATCCAAAGCACACTGCTGTCCCCACAGAATGTTGCCTCTATACTCTGCAGCTGAGCACTGTCAGAAAAACAGCAATTTTCAAGGGTACTCGTGGCACTACAATGAAATCTGAGTTTGAACCCTGCATCTGCTGCATCGTGCAAAAACTCAATAACACTTCATATTCATGGAGGGCCAGCATCCATGGAAGTCAGGAGGTATCCTTTTTTTCACCTGCCTGTACATTGGCTCAGTCCTTTGAAGAGTCATGTAGTCTTCCAAACCAGTTATCAGGTGCAGCTATCACCTTTCAAGATCTGAATATATGCATACACAATGGGTGGTTTTGAGATGTTTAAATAGTTGGCAGCTCATTAACTAGTTTTCTAATCAGCATCTACGTTGCTCAGAGGTGACCATGGGTACAAAGGGGTAAAAATAGTTTCAAGAGTGATGGTATGTCTTGAAAGTATCATTTGAGCATTAGTGATCTGGAACACTTACTGACATGCTTCTCTCTGTCTGTCATCACTAGACAGAACTTCAAATTCTTTGAAGAAAGAGCATTTCTTCATGAATTGGATGTTGAAATACTTCTGGCTATGCTTTGGGAACATCTGACTTGCCAGAAAGTAACGATGGGAGCCACTCATGCTCAAAGCCACAGAATTTGAAGAGATGCACAGCCACAAGCTGTCTTTTAGCACCTCTGCGCTGCTTCTAAGCCAACACCTCCTCAGAGATCAAGCTGCTACAGCTGAGACTAAGCCTGATCTGTGACCTTCTGTCTGGGTAGACTCTGCCCTTCTGAGCACATGGACTGGCCCAGCAGTTGAGTATGTGATCAGCAGGCAGCATTCACACCTGCTCCAGAATGTCCTCTTTCACAGTGATATAATTAACAGTCACCTATTAGTTTTCAGAAGAGAATAATAACTTCTTTTGTTAAATCATTTTAATTTAACAGTTTATGATCTGCATTCTAATAATCATTTTGTGGATTAAACTGCCTGCTCTGTTAAAGTTTTCATGCTTTATGTTACTGTACCTCCATCTTCATTGATCCAGTAGAGAAACAGATTCATTGTTCCAACTTCAGTTATTTGGTGATCTTCTCCATAGAGCCACAAAACCTGCTGGCAGCCAAACTCCAGGGCTTCTTGCTGGGCATAAATAGCAGAACCATAATTCCTTCAGAAACAAAAAGAAAGAGCAAACAGTTATGACTATCTGGTTGGGTATCTTCTAATTTTTAAGCAAAATTTTGTGCACATCTACCTTATGAGCAAGTGCTCTGCACGGTCACTGCTTGTCCCTAGGACATTTTCTTTGGAAGTACTCTACCAGTATTTTACTAGATCATTTGTATCTACAACCCCAAAACTTTGAAGGGCTGAACAGCATCAACAGCTCAAACATATCCATCCAAGTTGTCTTAAAAATACCACTTGTTCCATATTCTGGACATTCTAATTACTGTAATTAAACACCATAGGAAAGCATTTATCTTTATTTAGCAGTTGGCATCCTGGAGAGAGAGGGAGCAACAATTACTCTCCAGTTCATGGCTTAAAAAAAAAAAACCAAGAAAAACATCATCTACCTCATGTCATATATCTCAGATTAACAGATGAGTAATATGTGTCAGATGAATCTCTTGTTGCACAAATATCAACAGAGGTAAGTTATTTCTTTTCTAGTAAAAGACATTCACAGAACAAGTATCTTCAGGAGCTCCAAATGGGCCTTGATGAATTCCATATCCTTGAGGAGCAAATGTTTTCCTAAAATGCTGCCTGCAGAGCAAATCTGACTGAATAACACCTGCGCTTAGGCCTAGTTCAGCAGAAAACTGCCAGGCTAAAGCCAATGCAGATAATTGGTTCTTTTTTCCCTTAAACCCCCAAACTCCCTCTGCAGATGGCTTGTTGGGACAGCCTGCCAAGGCAGGAGGTCAGCAGCCAGTGCTGCTCCCTGCCCAGTTGGCAGCAGGATGCCGTACTGGATGATGCTTCACAAAACTGATGTCTTCAGTGTCAACTGCACCAAGGGGAAGAGCAAAAGTATTATATGGACACCTTCCAGCTCCAGTTCCCTAGCTGGAGGTGCTGCAAAAAAAATCAGCTTGGCAGTAATATTCAAATAAAACTATGCAACTGCATTGTATAAATAATATTTGCGGAGTACGATTTTTAAATCTTTGTTGTAGCACATTGTTTGTTTAACTACTGCATTTAATGTCTCTGCATCTGCTGGATTAGGTACTTCACTAAAACCCAAATCTGCTTTGTGAGCTATGTAGAGAAATGCAGAACAATGTTTTCTTACCCTCCCACTTTGCAGTCCCCTGTTCCTCCTTTCCAGGCTCTTACGTATTTTGGATCCGCCCATAAGGATATTGGATTGAAGCTCCCACTTGCAAAGTAAGGGCCTACAGGGCTCAGTATGACATACAGGAGGGCTTTAGTCGGCTTCTTCACTCCAAGGGAAGGCTGAAAATAAGGAATGTAAACAAATCAAAAGTCACTGGCATACTTCAAACATCAGGTGCTTTTGAAACACTGCCTTCAGTGGAACTGCAGCATGAGAGCTTTTATCAGGACAATGCAAAGTGCTGCAATGAAGAGAAAATATTTATGTAACTTCCCCCCATCCAAGCAACATAACAACCCTAATTTTACAGACTGTCACCATTCACTTAAAGCATTACATTTACCTATATATTACTCTAATCTTCTCAAAGAGTTCCAACCTTCTGAGAATTCAGAATTTAGCTTAACAAGGTACTATATAATTACATGAATTAATCATAGCAGAAGCCTTCAAAGCCTTCTAGGGGAAGGAGTGGCAAGAACCACTGCTAGCAAGAACAACAGTGGAGAAAACAGTCAGCTGCATTAGTGAGGAGAATTAGCCAGTGCCACTTAGAACTGGCATTGGTAGAGTTGAGTGCTGGCATTGTGAATGACTGTGTGACAACTAAAATTATTTGCCTGCTGGAAACAGTTCACACAACAGCACAGGAAATAACCTGGAATGTAACAGATTTTTTTCCCCCTCTTCTCTGGGGGGTTTCCCATCCTGCAAGTCATCACCATCAATACTTGAAGGTGGAGATGAAGTTTGGTACTGGATAAAGTCTGAAGCCTCTGATAGGAGACTGCTTACCTTCATGATTCTGTAAAGCTTGGGACTGACAAGAGAATCACAAAATTATTATGTTGGAAGGCACCTCTGGAGGTAATTTTGTCCAACCCTCCTGCTCAAGCAGGGCTACATAGAGCTGGTTGCCCATGATTCTTGGGATCTTCTGTACAACTGAATGGGTTACTATTTTCTCTCCACTCACAGAAACCAGTCTTGTAAAAAGAACAAGCTCATCCTTGGTTTCCACTGAGAAAAAGTTACTAAACTTAAATGTTCAGGACCAAAGCTAAACAAAGCACAAAAAACTAAACTGGGAGGTGGAAGGGAAAATAATAGTATAATACTGGAATGATTGTAAAATTCAAATAGGCCTTCCCCAGGTACTGAAAGGGTTGTTTTGATTTCTGTCTAGCTTATGCCTTCAGAAAGATTTCTAACAAGATTAACTGAGATCTCGATACTTTTCCTGGCTTTTACAAAGATTGTGCTGCCTGGTTTCTAATTGTGTTGACTCATAAAAGCTTAGTAGGACATGAAATCTGGAAACAACATATGATGTAGTGGAAAGGCCAGATGTGTTGGCTAACCGGAAACAAAACTCAACAGCAAAAGAATTTCCAAAAAAAGGGGGCAAAAAAATCAATGTTTAATATCACTACTTTACAGTCACTGCGTGGAGATTCTTCCATCTGAAAATCTGCAACTAGTTCACAAGCATTAAATTAATGGAATCCTAGAACACACCTGAAATGTGCAATGGTGATGTATGGTAACTACTTACAGTCGTGGATATTGCTAAAGAGCAACTTGCCTAGTTTGGAACCCTACCTTCTTCAGCTGCCTTGTCCTACACTCTACCATGATAAGTTTCTCTCTTGCTACTGCTAAAAAAAAACAACAAACAAACACCCTCAAAGTTTTCATTAAAAGAAACTCTCTTGTTTCTAATTCCCCTTATCAACACAATAGGCTTGACTCACACCCATGTGAAACTCAGAGAGTACGCAGTAATACCTTATAGCAAAGGAGCTCTTATAAGGCCGTGTTTGTGTGGGTTCAATAACAAATTAACATGAGAATTTGTTCTCAGTTCTGTTAGAAGTGCCTCTCAGAAGAGCCATCTTAATTTACTTGGTAGAATCTTCTGAAATCACCTCACTAAGGTCAGGATGGAGGTATGGGTTTAAATCACAAAATGCACACAGCAAATTTCTGTTCCCTCATGCTTTCTTCAGACTATTAGGATTTTAAAGGCATGCATTAGCATGCCACAAATAACTGTCCTTTCAGTGCAAACCCTAAGTTAAAGTAAATTTTTGTGTTCCCACTCTGAGCAGTTAATCCAAGTTTACTTTCTGTGCTCTGAACCGATGTGCCCACTAAGTGGCAGTGTGGTCAACATTAAATTTGTGCAGTAGCGCTACAGGTGAGGAACTCAAAAGTAAAAACACAAAACCAATCTGCCCCAGAACTGTAATCCTGTCATCTACTGACTGCTGCACGTTTCCCTTTATGGATGGAGGCTTTTCTCTGATACCTAAATACACAAAGGTTAAGAGGGGGAAGAAGGCGTTTCGCACCTCGGTTCCAATTAAGGTAGGACGGATGTACAGGCTGGCAGCGGTTGAGTATGGGACCCACTCCTTTTCCACTTCCACGAGCTTCAGGATGCACTCTAACAGCTCATTCTGGTCAAAAGACTGGGAAGGAAAAGCAAAGGGAGAAAAGCAAATGGAGAAATATAGCTGGAACATTCTATGGTCTTTACAGATCCAGATGCTGCAAGGAACACTTCATCAGTTAATGTAACAGTGACAGCCCATAGAGGCTCATAGGACCTACATACATCATCTTGTTTTAGTTCATTCTTTACAGAATTAAAGATACCATGGTCTTGACCATTGTGCCTTTTTGTATAGCACCCTGCATGTCCTCCTCTGGTCCAAAGTATCATCCCGGGATACTAAAAAGGAGCCATTGACCCTTCTTGCCTCCAAAGCACATGGACAGAAACCTCAGGCACCACCTCTTCTGCTGAAGAGTGCTTTGGGTTACAACCCCAGGGGGCCAGCAAGTCTCCCAGTTCGTTACCAAGTTCCCGAGATCTTACAGCTAATAAGCCTAGGAGGAAATCCACTGGCCAAGATACAACTGCTAAAAGCAGTATTAAGTTGCTGGCACAACCAAACGAAGGCAGTCAAAGCCTCAATGACTCAACTGAAGTGGAAAGAAGAAAAGGAAACCATTAACACCATAACAGATTAATCAGCTGTCTGCATGCAAATACCTGCACCATTCCTCAGAAACAGACTGTACATCTGAAACAGTAGGGAAACAACAAAGAAAGCAAAACATTGTTCTGATTTTTTTTAAAAAAGCGTGTCAAACAGTTTCTTTCACTGAACAAGATCTGTTAACAAAGTTTAACTGGACTATGGAAGAGATAGAGCGTTTGATAAATAGTACACTACTTAAAAGTTTCAGAGGTTTGTACTCTGAAAATGGAAATATGCTCTGACTTATGGAGAGCAAGATGCCTTGGCTACGTACTGGCAGAGTTGTCCTCCTTGCTGACCGTGCCATCCTGTCCATGTTGAGAGTTGGCCGGAACAGGCGGATTTTGCCATCCACTCCTCGGTAAGCCTTCATTCCTTCAAACAGCTACCAAGCCAAAAAAAGGAGAGAAAAGAAACCAAATAATGATTGAGACGTGTCATCCTGCAGGGATCTGTGCAAATGCAGAGCACACCCTTTGAAAATAAAAAAACTTGTCCTGCTCACAGTCCTCAAACATAAATGCTAACTAGTGAATCCTGGCAACACACTCATGTGAGATAGGATTATGAAGTTTGTATTATGAAGATGACCTGTCTATAATTCAGGTGTGTCTTTCTCTGTCAGGGAACTTAATGATAACCTTTTTTTTTTTTTTTTCATAGTTTGGTTACAGCAATTAAAATTTGTAACATGTGTTTGACTTAACTCCCTTACATCCTGACTGATACCTACGACTAAGCCAAAACAGTATTCTCCCTTACATAAAGGATCTATAGAATTTTAAATTAATAATTTTTAGTTCTCTGTCCAAAACACATTTTTGGTAGGAAGTATAAGATAAGGTAATTAAGAGAATTCTGTTAAAAGTTCTTTCTGTAGTTGTAGCAGGATCTTAGTCACTTATTTCCCCATATATGCCTATGCTGTGGAAGGGGGCTTAGCCTGCATGAGAGATGGATGCATCAGCCTTATACTAGAGGATAAATGCATGAAAATGTTTTCTTTATATACTTTACAGGAAACTTAAATTCAACATAATCATCCTATCTGACTGCAGAATCCACACGACTGGTGTTGACCACCATTTTACCAGAAACCCCTATACAATCAGCGCCCTCCCAGCAGAATGCCCTGCAGCACCTCCTAATCACAGCAAAAGCCATATGCCCACAAAATACCCACAGTTATTTTCAGATAAATAAATACCCATAGTTATTTTTACAGATTGATAATTTCTGGTTATACTTATAGACAAAAACCTGATGTATGATATAAGTTCACACTAATAGATACATATATATATATACATGTATTATTTAGATTAAGTATTAAAAGGCCACTTAAGCTTATAGACAAGAGTTCAGACTTTTAGAATTTGTTTTCTAAAGCATTTCTTTATATGTGAATTTCAATAGAAGTTCTATGAATTTAACTGCATCACTGCTGTCAGTCTCCTCAGGCTTCTCCTCCTCTGACTGTTCCACAACGAGTGGTTGGAACTACATAACATGTTGTTGGAAGTCTACACACACAGCTTTTTTATTTGGAAAAAAAAAAATCCTGTATTTGTGTACAAGTAATGTAGTAGAATACTCCAGGTTTCATTATGATTAAATTCTGTAATATCTTCTCTCAAGGGTCAGTGAAACTCAGTGTTTAGAAATCTTTCGTGCAGTCCCATGGCAGAGCTAGGTCCTTCCACATGACAAATTTTAATTGGGTTGTAACTGGGTTGCAGGAATCCTGACAATTTTCCTCAGGCTATGTGCCAACTAAGTAGCAGAACCAGAATTAAAACCCAGAACTTTTTTACCTTCAAAATTTAACTTATTCCTATGGCAATGCCAACCTTATTAAAAGCTTTACAGGCAGTTTTGAAAAAGAAATTGTTCCCAGGGTAAACACTGTAGCTACAAGAAAAAAGGTCGTATCTTTAATAAAGGATGGCATAGCTGGTGATATGGATGATACTTGGAAACAATTTTTAATTGGGCCGGTTACTAACTAATGCCACGTTTTTGGAATGCTACTTTCTTATCACTTTTATCCACCCCACCCACCCTTCTCCCAGACACATTCACAGAACTTTTAATGAGAGGGAAAACGGAGGAATGCCACTACTAAGATCTGATCGATGGTTTGAGAGAAGCAAGAATCACATCATTACTGAAACACAAAGCCTTCACAAGATGTTAAATATTTTTCTCCAAAAATAAATACTTTTAACCTTCCAGAGCTCAGTAAAACCTTTCACTCATTAAAAGGGAAGATAGTAATGTGTTCCAGAAATGCTTAAGTTGAATAAAAGCAATTGTTGTGGTTTGGTTGATGGTTGGTTGCTACAATGGTGTGAAAACAGTATTATCTGACATCTGTACATCACGGGAGCTGGATCTGGAGTTCAGCAGATCCAGATTATCACACTGCATCATGGAAGGCAAGGAGGAAGGGGAGGGAATGCCAAATTCATCACTTTTATTATACCCACTGTGTATTCATTGAGCCACAGCAATGACACCAGATTCTCCTCTGTCTGTCCTCTTGGCTAGAGGAAACGTGATGCAATAAGGATAAAAGAATAAAAAAAAAAATGGAAAAAAAATAAGAGCATATTCATATTAGCAATGATTTCAGACTGGGCCAGAGGCCAAGCATTAAAGCAATATGGTACTAAGAGTGAAATATAGATTTGGGACTCCAGCGTGGTTTCTTACTTCTTGGGCAGATCAAGAGCTGCAGCCTTAGTCACAGGGGCCTGTTTAAATTTCCACAGGGCCTTTGAAGGCTTGGTGACTAGATGGGGAAAAAGTCACTAAACACAAAAAACCAGTGAAGGCAGGAGCTCAAGGACAACAAGCAGGGAAAAGCTTGATCCTTCCCTTATACCTGAGGTTAAAATAAAAAAATATAATAATAATAAAAAAGAGAAGTAATGAAAGAAGCACGAGTAACTCCACACACTTCAGTGGAGACACTCCCACGTAGCCAGAAGTGGGAGGAGAAGTGGGTTTCCATTTCAGGATATGTGCTCTACCAAGGCTCCCACACAGGTGTGAGTACAGCCAAAGCTGCTCTGGAGACACAAAGGGCAGCTTTAGACAGAAAGCAGCTAAGCACGGAAACTGTTAACCACGCTGGCTTCCGACTTAACATTTCACTTCCCAAAGTTTCTTGTACACTCTCTGTTTCTTGTTGTACACTCTCTGCTTAAATACATTCATGTGTGCTGAATGCATCATCCAGTTCTGAGCTCTCCAGACTCGTTTGGAGTTTCAAACAAGCACCTCTCTAGTCTGTCCTGCAATCCAACCTATCAACCTTTAAACCAGCTTAAAATAACTTTCACAAGGTGCAGGTTCAGTCCCCAAACTAAAGCTGCTCTTGGAATTTCTCATGGTCTTATCCAGCGCTGCATTAAGTTACATCAGAGAGAGTGACTGGACCCATCCACTATCAGTAAAACAGAATGCTTTCTCAAATGGATTTGTCACCACACAAGAAAGGGCTCACCCTCACTAGGTCAGAATGTTAAGTGAGCTAGAATCCACAGGCCAGAGCTGCTTCTGAGTTGTGCTAACACAAACATAACCCTGTTGTAAATAATGCAATTATTCTGGAAGGACATCAGTGAACAAAACAAAACATAACTCAATACTAACAAACTTAAGGCAGTAATAGTCCTTGTGTTACAAAGCTGTGGCTTCAAGAGCTAATAAAACAAAACAGTGGTTTCCAAATCAGTTCACTACTTACTTCTATAGCATAATGCAGGGATGAGGAGGCTGGATGCAATGAAAGGTTCTCCAGTGGCTTAATATAGGGTTTCTCCCATCCTGAAGCCAAGGACCATTCAATTGTCAGCATATTATCAGTGAACACAGTTCCAAATACCAAACCACTGGGGTCTGGTTTTTCCTTGAAAGTTGTAGCTGGTGTGATAATCAAGTCGGAAGCCTGAAGGAACACGGAGACAAAAATGAAGCGTATCAAAATAATTAAGGCAGACTGATTTAAAAATGATTCTGCATCAGTGAACATGGACAAACTTTGATATTTTCTCTGTAGGGACATTTAATGACATAATGGTTACAGGCAGATAACCTCAAAGTAGCTGGCAAAGTATTCACACTGTGCACACACACATATACACGGTGCTGTTATACAAGAAGCAGCATATTTTGAAACCCTGCTAAGCTGGGGAAGCAGTACAAGGTGCAAAACCAGAAATCAAATGAAAATCTCTTGGACACTTAGGTTAACACATCTGTACAAGTTCCAGAAACACCCAGTTGCTGTATCTCAGAACATAAGCTGATCACCAGAAATTAATCCCTCTCACAACTAAGTGGATGTTATGCCAACTTTCCATTAATACATAAAACCAATGTGAGATCAGAGCCAGCAGTCAGCAAATTACCTGTGTCACAGCTTGTTCATTCACATTCTTACTTTCCTAGAAAGATCCCATTGGTAAAAAAAGGCTAAATGTTTCCCTGCATGAGGGATTGTAGCTGCAGAGATGTACCCACAGGGTTTTGTGCTGGTTTTATCTGGGATAGAGTTAATTTTCTTTATGGTGCCTTCTATGGTGTGAATCATCCTAAAGAACAGCAGGCAAGGAAGGAAAGCAGGATCCTCTTTTATACACAGGTATGGGCTAAACAACTAGAGAGGGCTACAGAGTGGGCAGATTTGATCCACCCTCTCCATTCTCTTTCTAGGCCATCTGAGCATTTAAACTGTGCTGGTCAGAGGCAAGGGAGAATTCAAAGAATCATAATCAGAGCTCTGTTTTCCGTCCTAACATGACTCAGAAAGCACTGACTCTTATTACAGACCCCCAAGTGAAAGCTTGCTCTTCCATGTTGGGTGCATATAGAATAGACTGGAACATAAGTAGTTCAGACTATTGTTAAAATGATTTGCAAATGCACTAAAAAGGCAGTTCTGCAAGACATATCACTGACTTGGCCTTCTCAAACCCAGCATATGTTTTGCAAAATGAGTCAAAACCAGTCCCAAGCTTCTGAAAAAGAACACATGCACTCCTGCTTCTGTAAACAACCTAACTTTCAAGATGTCTTTAATGCACAAAAGCCTGGTTTTTATTGATTGGTTGTTTTGGTTTAGGTTTGGTTTTGGTTTTTTTTTTCCTTTACTTAATAGCTTAGATGTGAAATTAACTTAGAGCAGGAGCACATGAATAGCTAAAAGCCTGTTTCAAACTCTCTCCAATTATAGGGCTTGTCTAGATATTACAGTTCATTAGCCTTTTTGAACTAATACATAATCTGATAAAACAAAAATTACTCTTCTTAACTCTTCTCTTTATTCTTCTGACAGTAAATGTTCCAACAGGAAAAGCACTACTTATTGATGTCCTGAAAATAAAAATTAATTTTACCTGGTAACCTCTTATCACGTGCTTTAGAAAAAAAGACATCACAGAAGAACATGGATCAAAATAAAAGCCACAGAGGAGTGTTTGCCATTATCCACAATGCAAGACTCAGCTCAGGAAAAAGCTCATGCAGGAGCAAGATGTCAGTGGGGCTTTCTCTGCACACAATCACAGCTTCTTCCAGTGGTATCAACAGCTCTCCCTGGAGTCCAGGCTTCCTCCTCACCTCAGTTCACTTTCACTGGGATAATTATCTTTACAATAAGCTGGCCTGGGGGCCATAATTATCATATGGAGTCTCATGCCCTAGAACTCACATCAGTGTGCTGACTCCTGTTTTTATGCCTCAGTTTGCCACTTCCTCAGTGGTGGAGGCACAACTAGTTGAAAGGCAGCACTTCAAAATCGTTTGCTAAGCTCGTTGGGGCTAACAATTAACTTTTATTTGAGGATGGGGAAGGATTTTAACCTGGCTATTCTTACAGACCCACAAGCACACGTGGAGGGAGCAGCAAGCTGCAGCCACAAGCAACGAAACATGTTCACTTGGGAGCATTTGGGCTCCAGTTTTGCCACCAAAGATACTTCTCCAGACTTGGAGATGTGGAGTTCAAGAGGCCAGCTAAGAACTCACTGCTGCAAGTGACTGCTCAGAGCAGTGGCCCACACTACTTAGTTCTCAGCCCCAAGGACTGGGGACTTTCTGCAGTCACAAGCAGAAATCACTCACTGGATTTCAGGTTGAGTCACTTGAAGGCAGAAAGTGTAGAGAAGTAGGTATGATGTTTGTTCACAAAAGAAGTAAATAATTTCCAGAACACAGAGCTTCCTGGAGCTGCACACTCTGAACAAGGAGACCAACTACTGTTTCTTACCTCCTTTATCATTTAGGGAAACCTGCTTTTGTTCAACCATCGTGCCAACACCTGATTCAACCATGTCAGGTACAGCACTTCACCCATAACAATTCCTTCAAACAACAGCAGGAACACCCTGTATCAGACCTCAAATATAGGTTAAACTGCTCAGACCAGTAGGGCAACTATCATTCAACAGGCAAAAGGGCAGTTTTTCTCTCATCCTTATAATCCTGTTAAGCTCTCAGAAGCTGCACTTAAGATTTTTTTGGACATTAGTTTCTTAAGGCTCTTTCCCCTTACCCATTATAATGTCTTTTTTCTCCTTCTTTTTACCAAGCAGTGCAAGTTAACAGTGTACAAAAGCACCTAAAGCTTTCAGAATCACAATGCTTTTCACGCCAAGACACCATCAAGAGCTGCAACGCATTTAATGTTTTTTTTTCCAGGGAGGGTGATGCGCTGGGAGGACGGGTGGGAGGATCATCCTTGGAGTACTCTGCCCCACAGTGTGGTCTGTACAAAGTATTGCCACCACCCTCAACCTCTGCTAGGTCCCTGAGTAATAAGGTTCCCAACAGAACACTTTGCCTGGCTCACAGAGTCTTTTGGCTTCACTTGATCAAGCAGCACCAGCAGGAGGGAAACCAAACACTCAAAAGAACCTGCACAATGGGAGCAGAGTAAGGCCAGATGACTAATACCAGGGGTACTGATTAAGTATCAGTGCCTATTACATTAATATCACTCATTAAAAGATTATCACAATGCTCCCCTGGTATTACCTATGACCTTTATAAACAGCAATTTATTTCTTTCCTTTGCCAACATTCCCCCAGCCCTGAAAGCATCATGTTGAGGATGCATTAGGGATTGGCATTAGCACCCATCCAGATCTCCACTGTTTGTACTGCCAACACACAGGGGAAGTTTCAGCTGGTTTATGTTTTTCTTGCTTTGTTTACCAACATGTTCTCAAGCACCTTCTGGCGCTGCTGCCTAATAAAAACCATTGAACTGGAAGGAAAACCAGTAAAAGCAGAACAAAAAGGGTAAGGGAGGTAAAAAAGAAGTGGATGGGACACATGATCTATTGAGTACAGCTATTTGGCCTCTCTTGCCTAAAGCAGAATGACATAGTTCCAGGCCTGCAAACTCTCCAGGTTGCAGCAGAACAGCACATACAAGATGTATGTGCCTATGGCCCAGCCAAAGATGCTCTGGTAAGGAATAGGAAGAATCAGATTGCCTTGCCTGTATAGGGAGTGGTGGGAAGCCAGTTGGATAATGTTGATTTTCAAGGCTTTCATAGTACACCTACAAACAGCCAGTGGCTCACACAGACACACTTTCTTTGAAAAGCCCCTCATCTGAAAAGTGCCTGCTGACTCCAATGCAGCATCTCCCAGGGCAAAGCTTTACCCAGCCCAAGTAAAGAAGATATAATGTGACCTCTGGAAACTCAAATTCATCATTTGATCAAAACAGATCATTTCAATTATGAGCTGGGTCGAATTAAAAGTGACGTGCTGGCCAGTGTCAATTCTAACCAAAGCTGCAACAAGACATCCTGGTGCCTCTAGCCAAGTTGTCAGCTTAAGGCTTGTTCGACCCAGCCTTTGCAATACCCTTAAGTGGATCTGGAGCTGAGAGCAGCCTCTGGCCAGAGCTGTGACTGTCATTACTCCATTCCTACCTTTCTTACCCCAGACAAATGTCTCAGGTAGGTACAGAAGGCAAGCACATATTTTGTCCTACTCTTTCCACCAAGTTTTGTCAATGCCTTCCCAAATGACCCTTGGCTGTAGCTATTTTCACTGCACTGAAAATACTAGACCACAAGCAGTAGGCTGGGAAGCTCTAACAGGTGTAACTCATTTGACATACCTAAATTTTTCTAAACACTGTGCTGGGTCAGGCATTTCTCTCACTTACTTGAGTAAAAGCAGACCTGGCAGCCTCAGCTGTAAAATAGCTTACAGGTTACCTCACCATAGCAGCAAGTTTCAGCAGAGACCCTCAACACATTAACATCCACTCAGTGAGACTGACTGTAACCTGTTCTGAAGTAACCTCCCTGACTTCCAGTCAAGGTGATTCATTCAAGATCACGAAGCAACCGCAGTAATTATTTTTTATTACTTATGCTGAGTCTGTAAGCGTATTCTAGGAAAGATCAGGGCCTTCTGATGCAATAACAAACATGGAAGCGTGGACAAATTCAAGTAACTCGTTTTGCCCTTGCACTTGTGAACGGCAAAATGTGGTTGCAGCAGTGGAGCCAATTTGGAGAGGCAGACAGATTACAAAGAGCAGGGGGAATTACTGTGAAGGGAAAAGGTGACAGGGCATAGCTGGGAGGAGCTGGAGGGACTGAGACTGGGACTAGACAGAATGGTTTTGAGGAGGGCTCCAGGGATCAAGATCCTGCCTTTCAGTCCTTATGGCTGTGGCACCCTCATTATTGCTTCTGGGCCCTCCCCAGCACACACATCTCTATCCAAGGAAGCCATTCTTTCTGATGGAGCAGCTACTTTTGCCCCACAGCACCTTCTACCTGGCCTCCTCCTAAATGACAGGCTGAGGAGAAAAGGTCTGCACTGCCAAGGAGAACCAGTGATGGGGAACTTTGCTCCAGACCCTTCCTCAGCTCTGTTGCTCTTCTCTGGACATGCTCCAGCACCTCAATGTCTTTTCTGAAGTGAGAGGCCCAAAACTGAACGCAGGATTCAAGGCACAGCCTCACCAGTGCTGAGTACAGAGGGATGATTACTTCCCAAGTCCTGCTGGCCAAACTATTGCTGACACAAGCCAGGATGCCATCGGCCTTCTTGGCACACTGGTGTTCACACACGTTTGGTTGCTGTCAACCAGCACCCCAGATCTTTTTCTATCAGCCAGCTTTCCAGCCACTCTTCCCCACAGCTGGAAGGTTTCCTGGGGTTGCTGTGAGTTGTGGTTGAGTGCCTGACAGGTCAGGAATCAGACCTGTGCAGACTGGTGGTGGGAACGATGATGGGACATTGAACAGATCCTGGTTTTCAATATGCTTAAGATATCACTCCAGAGCAGTGCTTTGCCCACGTGGGATGTTCACATGTCTGAGCCCCATCTGCCCCACAGTCTCTGCCTTGCCCAGGGTGCCCTGGCTGGGCCAGGCTCCAGCACCCTGGCACTGGGAGCACATGTCCTACCATGTCCTGGGGAGCAGTGGGAGCACACCTGGGCTGATAGTGAGGCTGCCACCAGACCTGGGCCACCCTGGGCCCCCTGCTCTGGGCTCCATTCCCTGTTCTGGCTGAGTTGGGATGCCTGATCCAGGCACTGCCCCAGCTGCCACAGCATGGCAACAGCCTGGGCTCAGGGAAGCTGCAACCCATTGGGGTCAGGCAGTGCTGCCAATTTTGGGAGGTTGTGGATACTAGGCTCACCAAAGTTGCTTGTTGGTTCACTTTTGGAAGCCAAAAACCTCTTTTTTTTTTTTTAAGGAGGCTTCTTTTTGGCCTTGCAGCCAATGAGCAAGACACCAGCTTTCTCCTCTAATTCAGCTGTGTTGTTTCTCAGATGTCCAGCTGCAGGTGGCAGAGGATTGCACCCATTTTCTTGTTGACCTGAGCAGTGATCTTATCTGGTTGGAGAAGCTCATCTATTAGATATTCCAGCCCAGCAGCCTCATACAGAAGGATTCAAGCTACTCTGTGTTGGATGTAATTGCTTCTCTAGAACAGGTACTATGAGCAGCCCACAGGGAATTGCAAATTGGTCCAGGAAGAGCCTTCCACCCCATGAACCTGTTTTCTGCAGCCTGATGTCATGAATTATGCTTAATATGCTACTGCACGAAAAATAGCTTGTGCAAAACTCTTGAGAGGAATCAGAGGTGACACAGCACCTCATCCATCAGTGGCATCTGAGCAGAGCCAGGTTGAGCAACTAGAAGGTAGGAAAAGGTTATGGAGACTATATGTGGTGTTAGGGCAACTGGTATTTTCGTCCTCCATCGAGACAAAATAAGCAATCACCTGTTCTGCCTGTTCCCAGACCTTGTCTTAGAAACAAAAATGCTGAATATTGCTACAGTAGATGAAACCAACTGCACCCTCTTCTAGCAGGTGTTACTTTTGTCTAGTTTGTCTGACTTACTATCTCTCAGCTCTATCCACTAATCCCTAGCTGACACCACAGCAGCATTTACTTCAGTAAAAAAAGAGGATATTTATGTCCTACAGGCCTTGAGTAAACCAAGGTCTGTGGTTTGTTTCTTTTCCCATCCCTCTTTCTTTGGAAAAGACTGTTAGTTTTCTGAGGCAGAGACCATCACTTTTCATATAGGGCTACACCTGTATGGCTCTGATACCAATAATTAAGTCTATAATAAAAATAAGAAGAACACTAAGAGTTCTATCAACTCAGAACAGAATAAAAAAAGAGTCAAATAAATCCTTAGAAATCTATTGCTAGTTTGTAGTTATAAAATTAATGTTAATGTAAGTTATCCTATAATGCCTTTGTCATCAATACTATTTCAAATTTACAGCAGAGCCTGAGGCTTGAAAATGGAAAGCGTGCCAAGATATAATAAGATTTGAACAGGAAGAAAGCTCTAATTTTCCTACTATAAAAAAAAAAAAATCAAGAGAAACAAAATATATAAAAAAAGGTCTTCTGCAACCTCAGGGAAAATACCCAGAATTTTTTCAGCGTAAAGCTTCCCTGAGACTTCATCTGAGAATATGTTAGCACATGTAATTGGACTGGGGCCTGGAATCGTTGCATCAGACTGACTGTGCACTGGGTAATACGGGGTATTACTGGGTAATAAACCACAGAACAAATGACAAAGCAAAATAAAGTCAAAGCTCTGCATCAGCTGCGAGTCAGTCATGGAAACAACAGAAAACATGGCTGGAAGGACTTTGTCTAGTCCATCCTCTGCAAGGCATCCAACCTAAACTATTCATAACAGATACTTATCAAATGCTTGTTAAACCAAAGAATGAAATACTGCTACACTCTGCAAGCATTGGGAAGAAAAGAAGGGTAGCACAGCATACTGCTGGCTTCTTTAACCTTTCCCCTGATCTGACAGATGCCCCAACTCTGATGCAGGAATCTTTGATCCAGAGCAGTAGGCAGGGAAGTAAACCTGCTCTGACAAGACAACAGATAAGTGGCTGGAATTGACATAAACTTCTTGCCTTAGAGAATGAAAAGGGCACCCAGGGCAGCAGCACAGCTGAAAACACAGTCTGAAGCTCCCAAAACATACCAGAAAGGAAATAAAGACGTTGGAAAGCTACAGTAAGGCTGGACTATAAAGCACTGAAGAAACTTTGTTCTAAAAAAACACTCAAGCACATAGATAATGCATAATATCATTTAATTCAATAGCACTAATTAAATTTTAAGAGTTTTTCCATATGTTGCTGAAATGCTGCCCGTGCAACTTCCCACTGATTTGACCCAAAGCCCATTTAAGTTAATCAAGACCCCTTCCTCCAGCTTTGTAGGAATTTGGATTCTAAGGGAGGCAAAACTACCTGAATCTTTATAGCCTCACCCATTTCTACTACTTCAGGAAAATTATATGGATTTATAATGGTTAGATTTGGGGTTTTTTTTCTCCCTTATTCATTAGTCTTTCTCCACTTACACGTTTCAGAAGACATGTTCTTGAAGTTAACAAAGATGCAAAAATGGGGTTCCTACAGATCCTAAGGAAACCTTCTACCTCATACTAAGGAAATCTTAAGGAAAGCATCTATTTGATTTTAATGAGGTTACCTACTCTACTCCAGTTAATCTTATTTTCAGATATATGAAAAACAGTCATGTATTATCTATCAAAAACTGTATAAAATATTTCAAATACGATTACCTCTATAAAATTCAAACCACCAAGATGCTCATAAGACTATTAAACATAGGGACAAAAACTAGACACATTATCACATTTCAGTCCTTTAAACCACTTCTGTTTGCTAACAGCTATTCCAATTAACTAAGTGGGGTGATCAGAAAGTATGAGCAGTCTTTAATGCAATCATTGCACTGGTCTGAAAAACACACTGCTGTAGCTCACTGGTCGAGTCAGCTGTATAAAAATCCTCTTTGGCCATGGAACTGCATTTCACATCTGCAATGTAGATATACCTGGGCTTTAGATTAGAAAGAAAGAAGCAACTCCATGTGGGGAAACACAGACTGCAATTCTGTAATAGCAGAAAGTCCTCTCGCAGACTCATGTGCAAACATTTCCATAAAAAAACAACTAGGACCATTCTTCACTAATGGAATACATTAACTAAGTACCTTACTCACATGATTCACTATTAATATATACTGCTTCTTCTCAAAAGATCTGACAGCTTGGTTGATGCAATTCCTGATGCTGTGCTGCTCCTTGCCTCACAACCGCTGTATTTCTGCATTGTAGCATAAACACAATGTTCCATTTTTAGAAAGAGTTTGCCTGGGAGAAGGTTTGAGTCTAACACAAGATGAGGGCTCACAATGGCCTGTGACACAAAACCGGAATAAAGAGATCTCTGACATTTCACTGATAACACATTTTGCACAGCAGTGCAATGTTTTAGGTATAAAAATAATGCTGTACGAAAACAAACCTTATAAATTTGGTCCACAAAGATTTAAGACATGACTGTCTCCTGGTTTGGGAAACATCATTTCTATTTCACATGAAGCAAGCAAAACACAAAATGAGGTATTTACATCTAAGCTTCTCGAAAAGAAGTAGCCATGTTGAAGGAGGATGTGAATTGCAAACCTAAATCTCATACAAACAAGTTGGAAATATTTTGCCTAAGTAGCCTGGGCAGTCACAAACATGTTAGGTGGAGTAGCCGAGAATAGAATCATAATCTCACATGTCCAAGTCCTGAGCAGTTGCAATTAAATCTTCTTACCCTGATTTTAATAAGCCTGTAGACATGCCAAGAAGTGGATTCATGGAATGCAGGCATTCAGCAGTCATAATTTCATATGGAATTTCAAAACCTTCTGGAAATATAAAATGCTTTTATCTTATAGTCTCTTACATAGAGGTTACGGGAATAATTTCAAACATTCAGTTAACCACACCTGCCTTTTTCTCTTATTCCATCTCTCTCTCACACTGGTAGAAAGAAGGAAAACTCACAAATTGCTATGAAATTCATTGTTTGGTCTGCCACTGAAACTGCCACAGTTGCCATTTCCTTCCACTCAGTACTTTCTTAGAAATGGGGACTAAATACGGGATTAACATAAATCTCTTCCAGCTCGCTAGGCTGGTAGTTCATGGAGAGTTAGGATATAGAGATAACTTCTAAAGCAAAGAGAAAAGCCAAGAGAATACTATATATATTTAAAAAAAAAAAAAAAAAGACTAACTTCTCTTCCTAAATTGTCCTTTCTATTCCTGTGTGTTCAGCAAAGAAAACATTTAACATCAAAACTGGGGACTTGATATCACAATGACACTAAAATTTAAGTAATCTTGGAAATAGGTTTGGACACTATGAATTTTATAAGTTTTGGAGTCAGTTTATAAATTTGCTTTGGGAATCACTGGCTGTCGCTAAGCTTTGTGTTTTAAAAACAATTCTTCACCTTGGGAAAAATAAATCCAGAAAATGATACAAGCTAAATGGAATCTCCAAAATTCTAGTGCAATTTCTGTGCTTCTACAGACACCAACTATATCTTGAGCTCCTAGTGAAAAAGAAGTTAAAGCATCACTTTCTTTGTGCCATAAATCAACTCGGCCAAACTCTCCCCTGGCTATTTTTCTAGCAATTTCCTTTTATCTTAACTAAAAGCTCCTGTTATTTGCTGAAGACAATTAGCTTTATTTGCAAATCCTTCAGCTTCAGATAGTGGAACAATCAGTTCCTGTACTACAGTTTAGAAAACCTACTTCCTAAAAGCCTGTGACTATTTGAAGAACATTACCCACTTGAAGAGAAACACAGAACCACTTGCCATCGAGCTGAAGCTGAAAGGAGCTGCCACAGATCTCAAATTCTTTCCTAATAACTGCAATGAGAGTAGCAGACATATAAACCACTTTCAGTGGAAGAATGGACTGGATGACCTAAGGTTCTAAGACGACAAATATTTGGAGATACCTTACTGTGTAATGTTATACACACACACATACAGATATCCAATTGGTCATCTTTATTTTACTGCTTCAAGACAGTTTATGTAAAAGTAGATTTTTTCTACATACATATTTTGGGGAGATACTGCTTATCACAGCATCAAGATATTGGTAAATTTCTATAATAAACTTTTCCCCATTCAATCCAACATAAAGGAAATATTGTATCTGCTCAATCAAAATTTTAAATGGGGTCTAATAGAGAAATTAAAATGGCAATGCAGGGCATTCTCCCAAAACTCCCAACTAAACCCTAAACCCACAGAGGATTTAACAGCTTCAACACAACAAAAAGCCTTACTGAGTGCCCTTACGCTTTGGCAGGTAAATAATTTATTGATATCAGTATAAAATTATAAATTGATACAAGCTGGAAAGAGACTGAAAATATATAAACCACGTAAACCGGTTTATATTTGTCAGCCTTGTAGGTAATGTGGTAACTATGATGCACATATTTTCTCATTCCAAAAACATATCAGTCTTCCCTTGACCCATGTGCTCTGAGCATGTCAGTAACTTTACCTACTGCTCATATAAAATCACAAGAAAACTGCTCTGTACTTCCTGAACTCTACAAGAAGTGGAACTTTCACCACGTCATGCTGATGTGACAGTGTGATGCAGTCAATTAGTTCAGATTTTAAAAAAACGTTTCAAAAATTAGACTTCTGTATTTTACACATTTTTAATCTTTGCATTGGAGGAGAAGGAAAAAAATTTGGTGAAGCAAAAGTTTTCTTCCTTAAAGAAAACAGGGTCAGAGAATTGTTTGTTTATAATTGTCAGCAACATTTTCATACATAAAACAGTTCTCTCAAATAAAGCTTAAAACTGTCTATTATCTCAAAATGGTTTAGTCCCTCTCCCAATTCCCAGAGTAAGGAACCCTATATCCCACTATATTTCATTATATAGTTTCATTAGTATAAACATGGTTACAAATCACAGTAATGTAAAACTTGCATTGGCAACCTCTCAATTTGAGCCACAAATGCCTGCATTGGAAATAAATGTTCAGGGGTTTTTTCTAGTGTAAAATACACTACAGCTTTAGATTCTGTAGAAAAACTGTCAGACATTTTGGTTGGGGTTTTTCGTAGGTTATACTTATAGTGTGGAAATAATCTTTATGTTCTAAATTTGCACAGTATCTGGCACAGTGTCAGCTAGTTCACAGCTTGGGCTTTGAAGCATTACAGCAATGCAAGAAACAAACACTAAAAATACATAATTATAGATAATTCACTATATCCAGCGTCTCTCACAGCTAGACTTGAGCTGGCTTCAAACTGGAAGCCATGCAAACATATTACCACAGCACTGTACTCGGTCTAGCAAGTCCAAGATCCCAACAGGGATCATCAGCTTGAGCACAGCACTGCACTAACCTGCCTGTACGGCTTCCAGTCTGCCATGGGCTCACATCCCACTGGCCTGGGGCCTGGGAAGGTTGAGTCTGTCTGGAGGAACACTCATGGTTATTTAGAGTAGCATGAGGAGCCATTCAGATACAGAAGCTCCACTTGCACATTTCCCATTCTACAGCCACAAGTCTCCACACGAGCAAGTCAGTCCAGACCCACTTGTGAACTGCAGCTATTCTGCTCTGCTTTGGCACAGCAGACTAGTCCTTTTTCCTAGAAAGTCTGCTCCACTTTGGCACACTAAACAGGCCATTAAAAATTAAAACAGAAGAACTGAACTTCGCAGCATTAAGATGCCAAACTAATTTTCCATAGCTTCAGATCACTGAAACACAGAGAAACACAGTAAGAGTAGGTAATACCTTCTTAAAGTGCTCCATGTATCAGTCCCAAAGAGAAAACATATTCCATGACAGAAGGTTAAAACAAAAAGAAAATCATCTTTCTGGATATGGATTGATAACATGAGGGAAGGAAATGGCAATCACAGATTCATAGAATTAGCTCTGACTTTGATTGTGTTTCTTCGAATCAGTTACATATGGAAAGAGATCACCACATTATACAAACAACATTCCTTCTGTCTTGTGACAGGACAATAGGCAGAATGAAAGCATTAAAGAAACTACCAGATTTTTAGTCGTAAAAATTAAGTGCCTCAGACATAACTGTGTGCTGTTTTGTGGTATTGCTGAATGCAAGTATAAGAACAAATCCAGACACATGCTTTTCTTGATTCAACTTTCCAAAAAACATTCAGTGCTACAGAGGGTGACAGCACTTTCCATTATAAGTGGTTTCATATTCCCCCTGTAGAGTTCCAATGCTGACAACAGGCAAAAACTGCAAGGATAATTTCTTAGGTTATGGTCACAAATCCCCGTCAGTTTTTTAAATAAACAAATATATAAGTATGTGCATACAGCAGTTAAGGGAGGGAGAAGGATTTTACTCTCGTGGAAGGAGGTGGGTAGATAAATCCTGGAGATCTGACACTTTCTACAATACAGGAAACTCTGGCATAATCACTATTTCCCTCAATGTTTCTTAGTTCTTCCAAGATCACTGGTCACGTGTCAACTCTAAATGCCATACATTAAATATCCTGTAAATCACAGACCTGTCAGGATGAGATTTTTAACTGCAGAATTGAGTCAAATTAAAGTATTTCAGTAGCAATTAAGGTAGTTTAGTAGCAGTTAAAATGAAGAAAGCAACAACTGACCTAGCAGAGGGGCTCACTGCCTGCTAGAAATCACAGGTAACATTCATTCCTTCCCTCCCATTGTTTAGGGACTTTCTGAGTCCACCTTTCCAAGTCAAGCAGAAACTGCAGTAAAAATCAAGGAAGCTCAGCCCACCTAAAAAGCACAGCACTGCATTCTAAGAAGAAATGTCTTCAGACACTAACGTGGCACTCAAACGTTGGACGTGATCCACTGTAAACAATATGTTTTATGTAAGATTTAACCAAAACCATACCCTGTTTTCTACATTCCCACAATCTTGGATTATTTAGGTTACTGGCACAGAATTGCAGCTTTCCTCAGGACAGTCAGCCCCATGGGTCAACTGGATTCCTTTGAATATTATTAGCTATAGTTTCTGAAATTTTAACCATAACTCTCTTCCACAGAAATGTTTGCGAATTTTTCTAGAACTAATCCAGGCTATTTAATTTGTCATTTTCTGGTGCTGGTTCTTCCTTTTTTTGTAAAGTTTTTCTTCTTAATTTGACAATGAAATTAAAAAGACTGGAAATAATTATTATAACGCATGACACTACAACCAGTACCCATATTCTCATCTTAACTTTCATATGCACACCTTCCACAGTATGGTATTTTCTAGAAATCTCTACCCCCTTCTGGCGACTGCAGCTAATCTTCAGAAACAGAGCCATAAGGCAGGAATGGACTTATAAATTAGACTTCAGCCTGAGCCAGCTGCTTTTTTCTAACATTATTCCCTTTATGACCATCTGTCCCACCTGCTAACACGTTTTTCCCCTCACACAGACTTTCCACTACAATGATTTGCCATCCTGGCTGACATACAAGTATCAATAGAAAAGAACTTGGATTAAATCCAACTTTGTGCCACCCAATATGTGGAGCTTTGGTAAAGCACTTGACTGCTGGTATAATTAAATCTGCCTTAAGTCTGCTTCAGTTTATGCCCAGTTCACCTATGACCCAAACACCACCACAGTTGGTTGCCACTTTATCTTCCTTCTGCACTGCCTCAGTGAGTGAAAGAAGGAGCTTGGTGTTGTTACACAAGAGTCTCCTCTCTGTAAAGCAATTCTTGCTCTCAGATACACCAGCACATTCCACTGAATGAATCTACTGAGATTTATCTTGTCTATTTGTTGAAGGTGAATTCGCAAAACTCCGCACTCCACGCTTGTGAACTCTTGGGGTTTCAAACCTGGCTGCACGCCTGGTTTTGTCAGCATTTTCTGAATCATCCTAAATTTTCCTCCTTTGGCAGAATTGCCAGAGAGACACAACGCAAAGAAAATGAGGAAGAGAAGAACTGGGAAGGGCTGAGAATGAGGAAATAGAAATTAAGTGGCATGTTGCTATATGGTGAAATTCTGTAGTCCTGGACTCTCAAGAATTCTTTGCTGTTCTCAATGACATCAGCACTGGTATAAACCTTATCAAGGAGTCCAGTTTAAAACATTTATTCCAGCACTCATTTTTCTTATCTGCTTAAAGCCTGACAACTGAAAGGGAACTAGCTACTTTAGCATAGTTCAGAAGACTGCATAACAGTGACACCACCCAAAAAAATCAGGAAGAACATGACAAAGTGTATAATTATAATTTCATTTTGTGTACTGCTGACAATAGTCAGAAATAACAGGAAGGGGACTGCTGAAAAAGCACGAGTGAGGTCACCTTTTTCTGGGTACTACTTTTATATGTCTGCAAAATACAGATGAGGCTTTTTAAAGGCTGTAAATCAGGGAAAGAGAGGGACAGAAAGAATTACAGATGTGTGACATAAGGAATAAAGGCAAAAGAAGTATAAAAGGCAGGAAAAAAGGAAATGAGCACAGTGTAGAATTCAAAGGAGCACGTGCTGACAGGCTTCACATTTCCAACAGAAAACTGGAATTTGACATCTGTGTCCATACAGTGTTTAAAATGAGCTCTTAGTTACTTCCACTGCATTCAGGAAGGAGGAAGAAGAAAAGAATGATATCTTAAGTGAGCTCAGTTCTAAGCATAAGATTAAAATAAAAAGAGAGGGATGCAATTTCATGTCAGTTCCTGGCAGCTGCTCAGCATTCATTATTATCATAGCTCTGTTTGCTTGTGGAGTGCTCAAAATGTGGCAGAGTTGCAGAGTGCTTTGGAGTCCTTCTGAGAGTCCTTAGCTCTGCAACTTTAGGACCAGATGGAAAAAACCTTCTTTTGAACACCATTCATAACGCCAAAGTTTAACAAATAATAGAGTGCTACAGAAATGTTGTTTGGAAAAAAGACCTTAATGGAGGAAATCAATCTTGATTTCTATTGCATTCGAAGCAGATAAAATTAAAGTCACCTATCTCATTTTAATTTTAATTACTACTAATCTTTCAGCTGGTACCAGAAACTATAATAAATTTCTTCTTGTAACATTCTTAATTTCTACATAGAAAACATGTTCAGCAAATGCAATTTACAGAATTATGACAGTCAAGCGTGTCAGTAGCTCTGAATGCCTGCACAACAATCATTACCATGTTATGGATACTGGCTGGCACCATCCACTGAAACGCTTCAGACAGTCATCTTTTAACAAAAAACATACCTTGAAAGAGTCAGTCACATACTTTGCTGTTTCTCCTGAACATCCTCCTCCCATGCACTCATTCTGACAGCCCTAGAAGAAATAAAACCAGAGGAAATCAAACTCAATGCACATTGCAGAAACGTTGAAAAACATTCAGTTAACTCATTTTAGGGACAGATTGCTTTGAATGACCATTCAAGTTTCATCTTCAGTAAGTATATTAGCAAGAACTTTGTGGTAGTTTCCTAGCACAACTTTCCACCCTCTAGGTTTTTAGTTATGCTTCAATTGCATTATTTTGCACAATGGTGTTTCAGGGCTTTCTAGGAGAGACAACATCCTAGATCAGATTATCACTCTGAAGTGCAGAAGGATATGGACAACATCACAAGTCTTTCATTCAAAGCTAAACAAATAGTGCTTTTACACAATTTCATCAGAGTCAAGTTTCTCTACTAGAGTATCCACCTAACAGATTCACTTTTGCCTGTTCTCAAAGAAGCCTGAGTAGGTAGAGTGAAAGGAAAAAGAAAAAATTGGTTTTATTTAATCCTTCATTGAAAAAAGATAGTGATAGGGAATGCCCACCTATACGAATAAATAATGAGAATATTTTGAATTATATACTATGTTGAACTTCAGGGTTTTGCCACTGACTACGTTAGAAAGGAACTGGAACAAAAAAAAAAAAAAAAAGGAGTGCTAGTTCCAGGAATCCTTCTGTTCAGCAACAGAGGGATCACACAGACAGAGACACTAAGGGATGTTGTTGCCAGGGCTGACAGCAAGAGACTTTAAGAGACTTTCAACCCTCCAGGTGAAAAGCCCTACTTCGACCCTACACTGGCTGCTCACCTCTTGGTGGCTGCTTCCCACCCTGCCCTTGCTGCATCTTGGGTGGGAAGTCCCAGGTCACAGGTATAATTCCCTGAAGGAAAGGTGCACAGGAAACCTTTCATGGCCAGCCTGTGAGATCCCTGCTCCAAGCTCTTAACCAAGGAGCAGCCCCCACCCTACAAGGAGGGCTGCCTGCAGGTGGATGGCTGTGCCAGGGAGACAGCAGCCACCAAACTGTGTGGCCAGGGGTGGGACCAGATGGAGCATGGGCATTGAAGCATGACACACACAAGGCAAATAACATTATTCTTTCCCCTTTCTGCAGATCTTGGGGATATGGTACAGAAAAAAAAAAAAAAAAAACAGTATCTTCAGTGGGCCTTCAACAGCCTGCAGGCTTGCTATCAACAAAAGAAAAAGCCAAACTCCCAGCCACAGCAGATCTCACTTCCTCTCCCCTTCCCCTCAAGGCCCCAGGGAGCCCACAGCATCCCTCCTGCCTTCTCACCATCAGCTTTAACCCTTCTCTTCCTCTTTATTTTTAACCCTATACAGAGAGACAGGCAATCATGGCTACAAGATCCTTCCTACCCACTAAAGGAGAATCTGTCGAGAGAAACCACAAATCTCTTTACACTGTACCAATATGCTTTTCCTTTTACTAAAAAATATGGGGGGTTTAGCTTGAAAGCTTAGTGTTTTCTACTCCAGAAGGACAAGACTTCAATAGAGTGTTCACTGGCATTCATGGCAAACCTTAGCAGGACTAAAGTGTTATCCGAACCGAGGGACTCTCTGAGGGACACTGTGTAATAGTATGTCCTTGCTTTCCCTGCAATTCTTCAAATACTTCCAAATTCAGTGTAAAACCCCTAGAAGGCCTTCATGACACCATCAGTTAACAATAGTTAAGTATCCTGCAGATTAATTAAGCCAACTGACTTTTCTTTGCAGTGGAAGGAATTAGGATGGAGAGCGTGCTGGTTACCAGCTAACACGGATGGGAACTGCCAGCTGTGGAACAAGAATGTCTCGAGGAGCTCCAGTTCCACTGCTGGCTTTTGTCTAATATCTAGCATGCCAAGTTGGATTTTCTAATAATAATTACTGATGTCAGCAAATACTGACAAATGCTCAACCATTATGCTTCAGTTTCTTCCCGTCTCTCCTTTATGAAGTTGCCCTAAAGCAAGTGTTGGCATCAACACAGAGAGGACAGAAGCTGGATACAGTTTAATATCCTCTTTTATGATCTTTTTTAAAGATACCAAACTAGTACATGAATTTCAAGTACAGACCACCTACAGGAGCAGCCCCTGGGGGCTCAGTCATGTTGCCCTTCAGTTCAAGGTTCCCATTAAACTGAGTGAAGTCAACAGCCCAGTTTTTGGACGTGTGCCATGGGGCCAATCCTATTCTCCATGAAGTCATTATGTTTTACAGATTTAACTCATGTTTAAAGCAAGTAGCTAACTGCCTTTGTTAACCACATTGAGATTAAATTGAGTTAATCCCTCGGCACTAGAAATGCATTACACAATTACTTTCTAATTGATGGAGTCATATTTTAATGGCTCCATGGCTTATAAATCTGAAACCTGCTAAATGCAATAGGGAAAATTGCTCCCTGATTAAGTGCCATCATTGCCAAGGGATATATGCCAAGCATAAATCTGCCCTTTGTGTTTAATAGCATGGTAGATTTAAAACTGCATCCATTAAAACAATGATGTTATCCTAAAGATACATTTGAAGCCACTGGGTCAACATCTTCTCAAAAGTCACTCAAGACTGTATAAAGTTGCCATGAAATTACACAAGCATGACAGTTTTATACAAGCATGATGTATTTCCTATGTCATGTTGTAGAACTATGGTATACGTAACCACTTTTTGTAAATTGAAGATAGAACAGTATTTCAAAGTTTTCCTTCAAAAATACACATTCATTTTACCATTCCTGTAAAGCCTATATGAGGAAAAAAAAGTGTAAAGCATTATTAGATTAAACTCTATTAAAAAAATGGGGTTTATGTGTCATTTTATCGCTGTGAAATTCTACTAAATTTTTTGCTTAATAGTTGTCATCTGCACTTCTGCTAGAGGTTTCCCAAACCTGGACATTCAGCTCTTCTATTTGGTCTTCAAACTGCCTTAGACATACAGCTTTTCAACATCTTTTAGCATCGTGACCCTGCAATCACTGTCTCTTGGCTACCCTGCTGTTTTTGGCACACCTCCTCTACTTCTTCTATGCAGTCAGATTAGTTATCCTTCAGCTGAAAGGCCATTCTGCTACAAAAATAGGCCCATCTCGTCCCCATATTCTCTAGGTTTCCTAGAATGCATGAGTCTGCCTTCACTTGTCCTGAGCCTTCACATTTAGTGGCTTTTGAGACACCAATTCTTTCTTCTCATTTGGGACTATCTGTTCTATAAACTGCAGTTCCAACAGATGCTTTGTCAAGCTGCTGTGTTTGGGTTTTAGATACACCAGTATCTCATTGGTTCACCTTCAGTAATGAAACAGGAACTGAAGATTATCAGAAACTTCATCACTGTTAACTTATGCTGCAAACTGCATTTCTTTATCTGAAGTGCATGAGATCATTTAATTAATAATAAAAAAAAAGGTTCCAGTTCTCAAACATGTTTTGCAGTTACCTCTATGTGCCATGTGCTTTGTCAACCCTTTTCAAAGAAAACTGATTCTTTAATCAGTTCCATGCTCATTAATTTTCCCTGTTTGGTAACTCTTCTCACTACTGGGGAACAGAAAACTTTCCCTAGCAGAAGGCAGGAGTAAAGAAATAAACTGCCAATAATTTCTGCAGAATTCACACTTTCAGCTAGGAAATAATTTTGGCCACTTTTCAAAACAACTCAAGGGTTGCAGCTTCAGAAAATCCTTAGTCATCTTTTTTTTGGTTTCACCAGTCAGTTTATCGAAGTCAGCCCACAGACAGCTCCGATGCCTCCACTCTGAGTGAGAATTTCATCAACAGCACCACCACCCTGGTAGAGAACTACCACTGACAGGGAACATCTGAAAACCCAAATTCATGCCCATGAAAGAATCACAGACAGTGCTTTTTTGGGCAAGCATTGGCTATTCATGGAGGAGGAGAACCTAAAGAAGCGAATAAACAACAGATGCACAGCTGTGACAGTACAGAGTTCCTTCTACCAAGGCAACTCCATCTCCTGCTACGCAGAGAAACTTAAAGCCAGGACTATCTTGTAGCAGTCATCAGGCCCCAGCAAAGTCAGAGCAGGAGTTTCCTCTGAAGTCGTATGAGAGACAATTTTCAACAAAGAAAGTCCTTCCTGAGACATTTCTCCAAGCTAAAACAGTGTCTTACCACTTTTTCCCATGCTTGCTTCTGGCTGCTAAGTGTCTAAGAAATATTTCATCCTTTAATTTGCACTGGAAGGATAATGAAATTAGAACACTTATCAGATTGCAGGAATATAGCAGATCAGAATAAATTCAGTGCCCAACCCATACTATGGTACTGTCAGAGGCAAGGCAAGTGAGGGGTGTGATGAGCAGCACTTTGTCATTCAAAGCCACCCAAATCACAGTTGCCTTTCTGGACCAGGTATAGAATAGACTCCAGTGTGCACAAATGCCATATATTCTGTGTATTGCTACAGTCTTATAAAAGCACTACCATGACTTCAGAACAGCTTTCATCTCTTCCAAAGAAATGTTAATACATGTTGGCAGCCACACCACATAAAAGATGAATTTGAAGAAAAATGAAACAGTAATGATGTTCACAGCTTAAAAAAAAAAAGAAAAATCCACACACTGTCAGACAGAGAGAAATTCTGAAAAACTGCTGTAGGGTTGAGTCTTATAATACTATTTTTAATATCAACTAAAATATATATTTATTTAATGACATTTGTGAAAGACTTCCAGAGTTTAAGAAGGTCATTTATGGAATCCAGCAGCCAGGTACGTTAACCTCAGCTGTCATGGGAGTTGATGCATGATATAAAAATATTTTAATTCTGTCTTTATATTGCAGGTATGTGAACAGGAACACACACCTATATACGTGTTACCGTGCAAGTGTCTCCAAGTATCTTCCTTGTGCTGGGTCATTTACATGACAGGGCAGCACAGCTTACCCACCAATGTCTTTTAAATCTTCTCTTTACAAAACCAAGACGAAAGAAGCAAGAGGACTTATTCTTAAAGGATATTTCTAACCACTCATCAAGCCAAACAGAGACTTTCGAGGTATCTTTGTTAGACTGGTGCACTGTCCAAGCATTGGCTTGCCACTCTTCAGCATGAATTCAGAAGGTGTGCAGCACAAAATCAAGAGCAGCTACAATGATGCACCTCAGGGTACGCACAGATCAGCGCTGGGGGCAGGGGAACAAAACCAAAACCGACCAAACATAGAAGGACAATTTGTTATAAGTGGTTTCAGTGTGTAGCTTTTAACTGAGTTCCCGAGAATTTGTATTGATTTCTGCACTTTCAATACACTTTTTAAGACTACTCTTCCTATTATACATCCACCCTGATGCCTTGTCAGCTTGACATTATCACCTTATTGTGGCTGTTTATTCAACCTTGAGCTGGCACTAATGTTGGTTAAACAGTGAGGCAGTGCAATAACAGTACAAAACAAAGGAAAATAAAAGGCAACCAGCACAGCAGAAAATGAAAGCTTCCACACTACTTAGTGATAATTTTGCATCAGAACAAAGGCATCAGGGCTTAGAACACAGAAGAGTTCCTTTGTCTAAGAAAGCTGCACTGCATAAAGTAAGGTTGAATTGAAATAGACTATTATTAAATTAGTCCCAAAGACTGTGCAGGCACTTATCTGTGGCTCTGGCTTGAATTGCTTTAATTAAAAGCAATTTAAGTAGTTTGAATAAAATTGAAATAAGCTCCTCTTAAAACAAGCATCACTGTTTTTATTATGTCTAAATAAAAGGCAATTCAGATCATATGAGCACTTTCTACCTTATTGGTTAGAAAAATCTTAAAACAGAGAACATAAAGAACTGAAAATATTCAGCTAGCCCATCCCAGATTCCTATTTAGTAACATTTATAACTACATCACTACTGTCAAAGAAGACCAGGTTGCGTTCATGAAATTAAATAGACACAAGACAATGTTGCCAATGTAAAAGTCATTTCAGTCAGCACTCAGGTGAGAAACCTCTCTTGGAAATAATGTCAATTTTCTGACTCGGTGCTTAAAATAATATTTGAATTGGTTCAGTAATGCCTAACCTGTTGTACAAGAAAGCTTATATCAGTTTATCAGTTTTATATCAGAAGATAGCGAGGCTAGGCAAGGTGAAAGATTACTTCTGAAATCCAAGACAAGGTGAAAGATTACTTCTGAAATCAAAAAAGGTTGTGTGCTTGGCAAACTTAATTATCAAGAAGGCTAAAATAAAAGAGTTCACTAGAAACAGAAGACAGATTAATTTGTTGTGACTGACTCTAAGGAGAACATGAGCAGGGATCTATTCAGCTTCAGGCTACAATTAGTTTGCCAGAAAAAAATTGCAGCATTAGCTGTGACTTACACCCATACAACCTGGAGCCTAAAGGGTGATCCTTCCCAACTGAAAAACACTGAAAACCTACCACCAGCCCCATGCAATGCAGGACATAAAGCAGCTGTAATCTCTGTGTGGTGCCCCTTTAGGCATTAGCTAATTTGGCTTAATACATTTCCTGCATATCCAGGCAATTGTCCTTCCTACTTCTTCAGAGAAATAGGCAAGTACCCTAAAGAAATGCTCTTCACAAATGCAGTGTGCTTTAACCTTGATTTCTAAGCCCACCGTTCACACTGTTCTTGTTTGTTTTCCCTTCTATGACCCTCCTGTTGCTCTCACTCCCCAATGCTGTTTCCTCTGTCTTCACAGTTTACTGGCTCTTCCCTTCTGATGGAGCAAAACAGCCTCGTACAATTAGGGGAAGAGGCAGATGACCTAATGGAGCTCTTCCATCTCTAACTCCTATGAACAGTGCCTCTAAGTGACTCTTTTGTTGGCTTGTTTGTCTGCTCTAGCATTAATTAGGTTTTTAACAAGTGCATTGTTTGCTAGAATGGCATAAAGAAAAACATGTTAAAGCCACCAGCTGGATCTAGTTGACCTATAAATTCATCTGCCTGTTTTCTAACTAGACAGTGTCTCATGGGTCTGTGATATGGAGATTGCACAAACAAAATAAGTGAAAATTCTGAAAAGTTCTGGTTTTACTGTGTTTAGGCCCAGTTTTCTTTGATATGTGATCTTTTACCTCAAACTGCCAAAAACAAAGGGTATAAATACTGTCACATAGTTTTCTGTACCACTCTAAACGGGCTTTGCTGTTTACCACAAGGAAGTTTCTCTTCATTATAATTTCCCTAACAGTTCTCTTAGCCCATGTATTGTATAATGCCAGGTACTAAATCAGCATTTTAAGATTTTATAGTAAAACTAACCAGGATGCATTCTTAACTGCACTGCTATACCAGCAAAGATGAGCCTAAGCATAATAAAAATTAATCTGCTTATTCTCCTCAAAGATTCAGTTGCACAGGTTATATTTCTTATTCTGAAACAGCTGTTGAGATAAACAACATATCTGATTTAAAGATGCATAAAATATAGCTTACAATTTGTTTGTGAAATTGCCTCGTGGTGGAAACCACACAGATCCTGCAGCTGATGACCAAGGCAATTGGCTTGATGCACTTCCCAAATGATAATGTAAATAACATGAAGGCACAGAGAGCAGAAACAAATAAAGTCATTGTCTGAGGGTTTAGAACTGGAAGCAAGACAATTTAGTGCAGGAGACCAAAGCTTCTGCAGTTTGCAAATAAATCATTATAGGCTCCTGGGGGGGGGGAAAAAACACACACACACAACCAAACCACAGCAGAGACAGTGATGGATTCCAAAATGAGAACTGACATGCTTAAAGAAAAGAGCTAGCAAACAAAATCCTGATTTTAAGGACACAGTCCTGTTTGCAAGCTCCCTCATAACTACAGCGGAACCAGGAGAAATACGGGGTCAGGCCTGAATCACTGGCCTGTATAAGGGGTCATTTGTAGCTATTCTCAGAGTGCTTAGACCGTGTCCCATTTAAGTCCATTTTGCACTGGAATAAAGGTTTACATAAGACCTTTGCTGAGCAAAGATGAATCACACACTGAAAACAAAAGCTCTGTGGAGGAAAAAGAAAAAGACTGGTTTCGGAGGAGGAAAGAGTTACTTTTTTTCACCACGAGTCCTGTGCACAGTCCTACTAGAGGTAATAAAACAGTAACTTACACAGCTGGCTCTCGAATAACAGAGTATAATAAAACACTCTGCAGTTGCACATGTGGTGGCTGGTCTGCAAAGGGCCGACACAGGTTGGCTTAATATCACATCTTGCCCTGATAACTTCATGTGGCCTGTTTAATTCATCACCAAGTATCAAGTGCCACTGCTGCAAAGGCACAAGAAGCACGACTTTCTGTAGTGTGCTGGCTGTCAATGCAGTTATTCCCTGTTCCCTGCTTCCCAGGGTGGTTTACCTGCGAAGAATCCAACAGATGAAGCTGATAGAGCATGGCAGCAGCTATCTAACCTGGGATCTGAATGGGTTCAGGTCTGCAAGTACACTCTGCTTCACTAGTCAGAGGAGCACTCCTTATAAACATGCTTCTTTGCTGTGCTGGTCTTCTCAAATGGCTGAGCAAAGCCCCTGGGTTTTGCTTGCAGGCAAAACTGTGTACACCCAGATGTGTGTTCTGCCTGGACATGTGGCCACAGTGATGAAGAAGGACCCAATCTTGAGCTTTCAAGGCTCACAGAGATCTAGGAGGTCTCTTTAAACAAATAATGCAAAGTAGGGTAGAAAAAAACCCACAAATCACATGAGAAAGACAGCAAGCTTTGTCTAGAGGTGTTGCAAATACTGCGTTCTCTTGGATTCTGATAGTGGGCTGGAACTGTTTGTTCCAGATAAAGAACCAAGACCTTCATTGTTTATAAGCTTTAAATGAATTTTCTCACTGTAATACCTGGAAGCCTGGCTCTACAGTCACAAAACCTAAGTAAAGGAAGGTAGAAACATCTGTCCCTTCTACAGACAGGAAATTCAGGCGTAGATTGTCCCATCCCACACCTCACACTGGCTAGCAGCTGCTTCAGGGAATTCACTGGGAGGTGACAGGTGCCAGAAAGGAGCATGCACAGCTCCCCAGGAACTAAATCTGTAGCTCCTTTTCCTTAGAGAGACATACCCATCCAAATCCATTACAGTTCTTATTAGGGAAAAGGAACGAATGTAAATGACTGATGTGGGTTTTGCTGTTCACCTATGCAAGCTGCAGAAGACTCACCTATATTGACTTCAACAGGTTTTAAGTCTGGCATGATAGGTTTGAAGCAGCGGGAGATCTCTCCCTGGCTTTTACCAAAGCCTGGGTTATACTCTTGTGACGCATCTTTTGCTGTGTGTTCAAACACTGCCTTGTTTTAAATAGACACAATTCAACAAAGTAGAAAGGAAATTGAAGCTTTCCCCTTGATATAAGGGCCACTAGGAACAGAGCTAACCCAAAAGAAAATCCTTGGGACCTGTCTGAGGGCAGCATGTCTAATAATGTTCTTGTTCAAATAACAGCAGAGATGGAGCATATTTGCATGATAGATGTGCAGCTCAGGATATTCTAGGAACTTCCTTGCTTTACAGTCTTTGGGTTGCAGTCAGTGGGTGCAACAAAAGGTAAGAAGTGTAATCCACCTCACCAAGCAAACATAAATAATCCCATGGAAGTTTACTAACAATCCAGGAAAAGCAGGACACAACTACAGCATCACTGTACAGTGTCACACATTACTCCCGTGAATGAGGACAAACACCAAGATAACACCAGTAAGAAGCTGCTTTTCTTGATGATACCTTCTCAAAAGAGATAAAATGTTTCAAAATAGTGATAAAATCAGATACTCCACCTACTTAGTATATATTCAACTGTGTAACAATTCTAAGGCAGGGGGAAAACAGGGATTATAAGACTCCAAAATTTTGGAGCTGCATTACACTTACTCTGTGTCTTTTCTAAAAACCCTGTGAGCAAACCCTTCATCTGAAGTCCCCTATCAATTGTTGACAGTGCCCAGAACAAACTGGATGCCGCCCAGGGAATTTGAGAGTAAAATATCACCCAGTACATTAAAAGTGGCCTTGGAAAAGTGCGGTAACAGATACTTGTAAAGGTGTCAGCATTAAGAACACAAAGCAAAGAGAGAGAGGCCCTTTGCCCAAATTACAGCCTGGTAAAAGAGCACCACAAATGAGGAGTGATGCAGTCTCTGTTAGAAAAATGGTGACATGCTAAGAAATGGCACTGTAATGAAGATGATAAACAAGTCTACAGCAAGTAATGCAGGCTTGTTTTCCTACAATTCCACATCTGTGCCAATGATCAAACAGCCCGACTCAGCTCCACAAATCTAAATTGCTAAATGACTTGTAACAGCCCCATGAACCAGGGGTTTTGTCCAGCTTCAATCCACATAAACATCAACGCTCCCAACCAGAACATCTCTGTCATATCTGAATGTATCCAGCTAGCTAATTGGAAGCACCCTAAAACAGTTCAGAATTGCATCTGATTTGTCCACTGTTGAAATCCAGTTCACCTGGAAGCAGCAGGACAGAGCATTTTACACGTATGTTCTAATAAATATTTTTCCCAATTGACACAATAAAAACATTGCTGGCTGCAGCACAGCACCTTAAAAGAAAATCTGAAAGGAAACAATGATAAATGCTAGATTTTCAGATCAATGAAGAACGAGAAAAAATGTTGATGTTACTGAACTTCTATCTCCAGGTATCAAGAAGAGAATAAAACTGTAAATGCCAAAAATTATCTCTGAAAAAGTGTTGACAGGCAAAAGATAATATTAAAAATATTAAAAAACCCCTCAGATGATATACTTATGATGGATCAATGCCTCAAATATATGAGCAAATGAATACAATATGACTTTTTTCTGCATGCATGTACACATCCAGCTGTACAGGTGTGCCAGAAATGATGCCTGTGTAGTCACTATATAAGATCCTATGCTACAACTTCTACTTCATGCTGTGAAAGGAATAAACTTGGCTCACGTTATACTCTATACTAAGACACAACTATTTATTTTTTCTAGCTTTTAACTTCTATACTTCAGGCAATACTTTCTAGCAGTTAGGAAGAGTGTTGTCAGATTGTAAGTAGGCATTGCCACAGTACAGGGCACAAATCAAGACTCACAGTTTTGACTCTCAACACTAGCACTGACTGTGATCTTGATAATTTGATGATATTAATAAATCTTGATGTTCTATTAAAAAAAATAATTATGGTACTCCTGAATTACAAATCCATAAATAAAGTTTATAACGAACTAACTATAGATCCTATTAAAAAATAATTACTTCTGCTTCTATTCATCCAGGAGCAAAAACTTAACCTCTCCACCTGTTTCCTCAAAGTTTAGAATCAGGGAAATAAAACCTGTATCATACATCTGGTAAGAAACTTGCTTCACAGCTAGCCTGCTAAATATGTTGAGAATATCACAAGTCTTAAAATCTGCTATGAAGTTTTCTTTCCCATACTGCTTTGGTTAAAAATTTCTATTATTTTATTGGAGGGTGAGTGACTCTCTACATTAACTAGAAATTATAAGATATAAGGAAGAAATTATAATATTGCTGCTGATTTTAGGTGGACTTTATGTGATTTTTAACGACTTGAATGATGATATGCAGTCAGACAAAGCCTTGGGAATTCATAATTTTGTAACAGTAGGATATGCAACTTTATATGGTAAAATTACATATTACATTTGAGATGCAGTCATGCCCACATTACACAAAATCAAAAACGTCTCTTTTATTCAGTTTTTCGAGTGTTTCATTTTCCACATATCAAAGGAAAAATTCCACAATTCAGAGCATTTAACATCAAGTATTACAGGAGTGAAAACTGCCAGACAGAACCTTCACAGAAGCTGTAAGAATTCTAACCATGAACTGAATTTTACTTGCAGTCAGTTGCATTGAAAAGAAGTAAAAAGAAGACTTTGTAAATTCAATCAAAAAAAAAAAGCAGCTTTTTTTTTTTTTAAGACAGCACTTTTCTTAAGGTTGGTGTTTTTATAATAATGTTTAAATCTCTGAGATACCCCCTTAACTTTCCCTTGATATTAGTAACTTCTCTAGGAGTGCTGATATACCTATTCCTTTTCCATGGGCAGCAACTACTGGTACAGTTATTCATGTTTAAAGAATTATTCTTAAAATACATCAGGAGAAAAAAAGTTTAGTAAAGTCAGGATGTATTCTGAATATGAGAAAAAAAGTTCAATCTCTTCTGTAAAGCACCTGGACTTCCTTGAGACAACAGAAAGGAAAATACTGCTACTATACTGACACATTAAAGAAAGTACCTTCTGCAAAGAAATCTGCCTACAGTGGTGGCTTTAAAGACCATCCTTGCAAAGAGTTCTTTGTGTTGTTAAAAGCCAAGCAGTCAGGGCTCAGAACAAACAGGTACTGATCCACATCACTGTGACAAAAACTAAAACCTGATTGAAAAAAAAATAAAATTCAGTTTCTAAGCTTTTTTCCCAGGACCACAGGAAAATCCAGGCTGGAAGGGACCTCAGGAAGTCTTTAGTTCAACCTCCTGCTCAAGGCAAGGTCAGCTCTCAGCTCAGACCAGGTTTCTCAAGGCTTTATCCAGTTGGGTCTTGAAATTCCCGGGGAAGGAGACTGCACATTCTCTCCTGGCAACCACTGTCTGACTGTCCTTGTGGGGAGAATTTTTTCCTTATATCCAGTCTGAGCCTTTTTAATTTTAATTTATGCCATTTTCTCTTGTCCTCCTAATATACATCACTGCTGAGCCTGGCCCCATCTCTGTAATTTTCCTCTAGATTTTGGAAGGCTGCTATTACATCACCCCACAGCCTCTTTTCCAGACTGAACACACCCAGTTCCCTCAGACTCTCAGTGTCAATGTTTTTAAAAAAGCTCATTCTCAGAAAAGGTAATGCAAATTCAAACATTTATTACAGAAGTGATAACTATCGAGACAACAGTCTAAATGAAATTAAACAAGAGGACATGACTTGTGTGGTACTGATCTCTCCAAATCCCAGTGGAAATTAATACAATAAGAACCTCGCGGAATTAAACCCTATTTGTACACCGGGGAAAACAATTAATTTTCTGTGCTTACTAGGAGTGTTTTAATCAAATATTGTGTGGGAAATGCTCTAATAGGCAAACTGAATTAGCAGTAGCTGTGTACCTACTGAGAAGTCATATGTTGTCCTTCATTAATGCTTCAGGTATAATCTAAAATAAAACCTGGAACACGCTGTACAGGGAAGTAAATGAGTAACTCTGTTGGAATGGTATGATGACATTAGCTTGCAAAAACAATGGGCCAAAATGCACAAAAAACCAGATGGGTAAAACTTCTTGATCATTTCAAAGACAGTTTCAACTATTCCCATTTAACTTTCATACCATTTGATATACGTGCTGAAGGGCAACGTCAGGCCTTCCCATAAGCATGGCACTGGATTTTCCTCTGCTACAGCATATGGTTATACTTGCTAAATTGCCCTTCTGCAACAGGTGCTCTATTTCATGATGTGGTATCACCTGCCCCTTTAATGTATGAAGTCATAAAGCAATGAAGCTATTTAAAAGGTTAATGGGGCCCCCCATTCACTTCATCCTATGTAAGAATCAGAGGATTCAAGCTGCAAGCATGTAAGTGACTATGAATAACAAATTAGGATCACATAATACTTTGATTTATGCTCGACTACCACCTAAAGCCAGAAATTTAAGATGAAGGTTGGGCATTTAATCTCTCCATTACAGCTATAGTGGCAGCTGGATGGCCACAATTTATTATCAAAAGCCACAATCAGCACTGAGTGCCTTGAAGTCATAGAAGCCTCTGATGAGCTTATCTAGCACCATGAAGTACATAACATGTCACTGGCTGAATGTGCCAGTCCTCATGTGTGGCCTCAGAAGGCTGATTGTGCAAATTTTACAGAGAGAATTTACACCTTCCTTCATTCTAACCCTGAGGGTCCTGCCCCAAAACCTACTTGTAACCTTCAATTCCTTGTACATTCAGCTATGATTATTCATTTAAGAAAATAGCATAGCAAAAGGAAGCAATGAAAACAATGTCTGTTCTGGTTCTTTAGCATGCCCACATCAGATAATTTGTTTTAAAATGGGCGAATAAATTCAGAGCACCTGAGTGTTTACACAATTAATGAACTGACTTATCTCCTTTCTTAACACTACCTTCCCAGGGATAAATTAATGACTAATAAAATCCATTTGAATTATTTTCACCTATCAAATTCTACCAGGGATATAGCCTGTGGACTATTTAGCAAGATGCCAGCTACCTAATGACTTTGCAACCTTCTTTTTTACCTATGATTTTGCAGCACATTTCAATGCTCAATTTCCTTGGGAAAAATCAGCATATCCACTGGATTACACAATGCTAGGAGTGCTAGGCCTGTCAGTAACAATCAGTGCATTAGGTGGACAAGGCAGGACTGCAGAAACCAGAGGTATAATTCATTCCTTATACATAACATTTCTTTAAACAGAACAGAAAGAGAAGGTTGTGGTTGGGCTGGAAACAGTTCCAAGGAAAAATGGAGGGTTGTGACTAAATGCAGGAAATGATGAAGGGAGAGATGAAGGGATAAAGAGGTGTAATAATGTTGTTGTCTACTGATACTTTTATAAATGTCTCAGGTTTTGCATAAATACAATAATCAAATCATAGTTTTCTGCACCTCTGCTCTACAAACACACAGTGACAGCCACAGCCCTGCAGAGCTGACAGTCTGAACAGAGGAGGCAAATAAAGGGGAAAGGGCTCAGACAGAGCTGACTTGCCCAAGGCCACATCACTTCCAAGTGGCAAGAGTGTACTTTCACTGCTGTAGCTGTTGCTTCCCTCTGTGTTTTCTACAGTAAAAATAAAAAGCTAGGTTTGTGCAGGTGAGAAGATTCCAATGAGACGTCAGTGCTTCTTTGAGTAGACAGGCTGGAAGGTCTATGGCTTGCCAGCTACTTGGTTTTTTTGTAAGGCCATGCCAGAGCATTCCTGCCAGGTGCTGGACAACACCTTGGAGACTGGGATCATGCCTTCTTTCCCAGACACACTACAGGTACATCAGAAGTGATCTAGAACACCACAGTCTGCCTCACTCCTTGACATGCTTCATTCTGAGTATTGTGGCTGTGGGAGCTGCCTGGGGACATCTCAGACCAGTTTTCTGCCACTCTCCAGTTGCAGAGAGGGCGAATGGGGCTACAAGAGCCTCCCAAGGCTTCTCCAGGGGCTCGCCTGTCCCAGCCCTGCCGCCATCAGTGCCACCTCCACCAGTGCCAGAGCCACCCAAGGGAGAGCAGTGCTGGTGAGCCCTAGGACGAGGTGTGAGTAACACTTGCCATCACCGGCAGAGAGGAGCTGGGGAGACACCTGCCAGTCTCATACCTGTTGTGCCCATATTCCATCTGCTGTAGTTACCCAAGGAAAGCAAATAACTCAGTCTTGTTTTTTCCTCAGCTGTTAACTTTGGCATCAGGCTGCAGCTGTGTAGTTGACAGTCAGCCCAGCACAGACCTCTTTCAAAACCCAAGAATTATTTTTAGTGCAGCTGTTCCACAGGGTGTATCTTGGCTGTGATGTTTCCTTACTCTAATTGAAAAGCACCCATGCTATCTCCGTGCCCTTTGCCTTGACAAGGAAGACTTCTTTTTAATCCCCAGATCAGCCTCACTAAGCAGAAGAACATAATAAACATGACATTTATAAAAGGATAGTCCCCACAAATGCTCATCTGCCACACCAGTGTTTGCTACCGACAACTCCTCTTCCATTATTTAAAGTTAGTTGTGAAATTACTCAAAACCTCTAAGCACATGTTACTCGGTTTTACCCAGAGTCTATTTTAGTACAACGGCAGGCATAAGTCCTTTAATAAACTCACAGGCATAGAAAGCCTTGATGTCTGCCAGGAGACCATACCCTTTGCGGGTTTGTTTTGCTGTTTTGTTGTTTTCTTTTTAGTAATTGAGAGTCCCCTGTTAGAAATAAACAGAAAGAAATCCCCCCCAGAGGAAATTATACACCTTCCCTTCCCCCCTTCTCCATCCCGACTCATTATTTCTCTTCCACACAATTACCTCTTTTCCACACATGCTGTCTGCACGGAAAGAGGTACAATCACACACATCCTGCCTCCGAAC
>NW_021940682.1:3230838-3270834 GCF_001715985.3 Manacus vitellinus | reverse complement strand
GAGCTGATTTCTGTGTGTAGATACCTGCCAGGCAGGTGACCAGCACCTGAAGACAAAAGAATAAACATCAGAGGCCGGTCTGCTCTGTTAGTTCTACCCATGCTGCTGCCAGTGAAAGTGTACAGTAATAATACAATAAAATCATTAATTTTTAAGAGAAAACCCCAGTGTAGCCGCGGTGTAATGTTCACAAAGTGCTTACTGCTTTCATTGTAACCGATTTTACGTTTGAGTCTTTTCTTCCTTTACTACTGTTCTTGTAAAGGTTTTCTCCTTCTGATCTGCTTGAGAGCAGTTGTAGAAAGCTGTTTTATCTCACTGCTACTCTGTCAGCAGCGCCAAGTTCCGCTTTGCAGGATGTACATGAATTATTCTCTCTTGTATAGTGCCAGAGATTGGTTACATAAGTATAAGCAGGTTTTTGTTCCTGCCACTCTTCAGCCAGGTAAGAAATGAATTTACAAGCGTTTTGGATTTCAAAGAAACACGGGTAAACGATGCCACCCAAAACACAAGTTCACATGAACAGTGGTGTTTTAGTGGCTATTTAAGAGAGAAAAAAGAGGGAGCAAAAAAACAGGAGGCAGAGAAGGCAGCAAAGACACATCAGGTGGATACAATTAATAATCAGGGCACTGCTACTCAGTGCTCAAGAGAGCAATTAAATCTGTTCACAAGGAGTTATCTTCAGATTTCAATCATAATGTAGGAAAAACCATGCTGGGTCAGGCCAAGGGTCCATTTAATTCAATACCCTGTCTCTGGCAGTACACAATAACAATGCCTAGAGAAGAGTTTCAAGAAGAGAATAAGCAGGTAGAGGCACTTTCCTGATATGCTCTTTTAGCCTCAAGGGATTTGTACCACAGCAGCTTCCTGAAAGATGAATTCTCTAGGCTGAACAGTTCCTCATGGATTTTTGTTCTATTAATTTGTTCCTTGAAGCCATGTAAAATTTGGTATCTCTAAGATCTTGTGCTCATGAGTTCCACAATTTAGCTCTGTTGTGTGGAAGAATGCAAAATTTTTGCTTTATTTTGAACTTGCCACTTGAAAGTTTCACATCATTCTCCATTTTTTCTGATACTGTGAGACTGTAAACACAAAGATCAGTTCATCCCCTCTATGCCATTTGTGATTCTGCAGACTGCTGCTGAATCCTCTGTCAGCCATCTGATGGCTGAGTCTTAATGAAGAGTCTTAATCTTTTTGGTTTACTATAAAACAGTTCAATAACCTTTATCATCCTTGATTTAAGATGGGGATATAAAAGTACACAAAACTCTCAAAATGCAGGTCACCATATTTGTTTAATTTGCTTTCCACCCTTCCCCTCATTTCTTTTCACAATGCTTACAGTTCTGTTTCCTAATTTGACTGTTCCTGATTACTAAACTGAACAGATATATTTACAAACTATTTAATTCCAGTGTTTCTGGGTAACAGGTCATTCATAACCCCTGTTTATATAAATTTAGCTTTTTTTTTGTTTTGTTTTGCAATGTGCATAATTTTATACTTACTGGCACTTTTATATGCTATTTTGACAACTGTGTACTCAATTCCACAAGGTCCTTCTGCAAATAGCTCTATTTTGGCTGAATTGCTTAACACCCTTTTCTTGAAGGCTTTAATCTCATAGGCAAATTTGTCCTTTCTCTATTTCTCTCCGTTTTCCATTTTCTCAACTCTCTCTTCTGTTTCTTATCCTTAAACCCATTAATGAGAGCAACCATAAAAGCACCTTTCTTGGGGGGGCTTATTTTCTACGAGCCTTTGGTAAGAGACTTTGTCAAGTCCTTTGGAAATCCAAGCAGATTGTATTCATTGGACCTCTCCTGCCTGCACGCTCATTGAATCCTTCAAAGAAGTTTCTAGATAGGCAGGTCAGGATTTCCTTTCAGAAAAGTCATGCTGAGTCTACCCCTCAACGTGATATTTATCCACTTATCTTTTTGCATTAATTATTACAGGTTGCACATTTTCTCCAGACTCACTTCAGTATCCTGAATCCCTCTGGAAGAAAAGTTGTTTGAGTGCAGTTTTACTGTTTCCAGAGCTCAGCTTGCCAGTCTGAACAGTATTGTGCTGTCAGCTTTTGTTCTTTTTAAGTTCTCTGCAACATGCATTTCAAGTTATCCTTAAATTACTGCCTTAAACTCCTGAGTTACAGAGCAGAATCCGTGGCCTGGGCAAAACTAAGAAATAGAAGAAGGAAAGGAAAGGGAAAGAAGAAACATTACCTGACCTACAGAGGATCTTTGCAAAGCCAAACCACCAAGTTACCTAGGATATATAATAAAAAGAGATTTTTTATTAATCTTTTTATTTTATTCAGAGCCAAATTGCCCCTGAACTTGCAAATTAAAAATCAGAAAAGGGATACAAAACTCAGAGAAGCTACAGAACTTACCTTAAAACTTGCATCTTGCTGCAACATATAAAAACCTGATGTTGCCATTAGTAAATGTGCCATACAGACATATTTTTGCAGTGTTGGTTTGTATTACCTTGGTCTATTACACTTCTTTATGTAACACTCCAGAAGTTATAAGGCAAGGGGCATTGCATCTTTACCTCGACTCCTTCCCTCAGTTGTACTGATCCATCAGTAAGAATTTACCTTTTCTCCAGTTTGAACATTTCATTTTCATAGAACAAGCCATTGTTCATTTCAACACCATTTCATTTTCCATTAACACCAAGAATTCTGTGAACGCTTTACAGCATTGTTAAACTTTAGAAGTTTTAATGAATAAATTTTTCACAAATATGAGAGAATTAGGTAATTTATATGCTCCAAGTCCAAAGTATTTCTACAAGTTCTAGGGATTCACAAGGGGAAGAGTTTGTGTCATGTACATTATCCAAACCAGAGCTGAGTAAACTCACCTTTAAGTCACAGAAATATGAGGAACTGCTCTTGTGAAAATGAAAAGGCTCTACAAAATAAGGCCAAAGGAGGAATTCTGAAAGAGGAAACTTGTAATTCCATAATTCTACAAGGACAGAAGCCCTTCTTGATACACTTTCCAGGGTTTTCTCTCACAACCCTGGTCTGCATAAAGAACTTGGTTGAAGGTGGGTAGGAACCAGGTTTTCCATTTAAGAGAAAGCTGGCATTCTGAGAATTTTTTTTCCTTCTGAAATGGAGTGAAAACTTCCCGTAGTAAAGTGTGGGGAAACCAATTTTGATTCAAACAAAAAGTATAATTCTGAACGAAATCTGTGTTTCACTTTGATCCTGATCTTTTAAAACTTTCAAAGCTCTTTGTAATGTAAGTCCTCTTGAAATGTGTTCCAAAGGTATTAAAAGAAATTGTATCTTTTCAAAAAAATCAGAATGTTATGTTTTGATCTTTTTGAAATACTTTGCTTCTACTTAGCTTTTGTACTAAAACACAGTCTTGCATACTTTCTACAACTGCATGTAAGTGCACTGGCACAAGATTTAAAATAAAGAAACATGAACTTTCATCTACAGTATTCTTCAGGGAAAGCCTGTGTCTGATTTCAGCCACAAAACTAAAACTCACAAGAACAATTAAGAAGGTAATTGCAGGATATGATTTCCATATAGCTGCTTTGCAGAACTGGGAACATAGTTGTGGAAAGTTTTTAAAGTGAGGGAAACAAAAACCTTTGGATGAGAATCAGCTTGGTGCTGTAAAAATTTCCTAGCAGAAAAAAAATATTGTGTAAGTATTATATGTGTATATACATACAAAGTATTAGGGGAAGATGATTTTTAAACTTGTTTTTACTTCGGGGAAGGACAGGTCCTTTAAATTCTTCTGTTTGGGGCTGCAACAGAATGATGAGAGAAGCTGAAATAATAAGCCATATACACAGCAAGCAATGGTTGCAATTATTAGTCCTCTTTTGGGAGAGGAGAGGAAAGTTAAAATTCTTTTGTAGAAAGATGAAGGCACTATTGGCTGTCTCGTAGTCACAGGCACAGATCACCTTGTGGAAAGGCTCAAGGGAGATGCAAAGTTTCACTGGATGCTATTTCCAGAGAAACAAGATCTTTTTGGAGACGCACTTTCTCCTGGTGCTCATTCCCATCCTCTTGCCATTTTTTCATCTCCTTGGGCATGTCAGTTCCACTGTGTGTGGGCTCTGCTGTAAAATGGATTAGGAGAGGGGTCTGGGTGTAAAAACCACAGATAAAAAGCCCGGGAGTCGGAAGTGATTGTTGTAGGTGCTAAAGGGCAGGAAGCGTCTCAGCTGGCGCCCTCACAAAGCTGTGCAGGCTGCACAATTACACCGGCAGAAAGAAACATTGAAAAAGGAGAGTTGAGAAGAGATAAAAAGGAAGGCAGCCTCACAACATCTGACAACCAGGAAAATGCTAAAAAAAAAAGGCTGAAAGGAAAAGCTATGCATGTGTGAGGGTAATTGGAACCAAATAAACACAACTGTCTCCTGCCCTTTCATTCCCACCCTCTCAGGGAAACAGCACTTTATGCACTCTTCCTAAATAAGCATTTTGTGAATGTGTCACTTATTTCTACCCCAAGAGGCAAGAAAAACATTGTGCTCTGGGAATTGACCGAGAACAGAGTTTGTTTCCAGCATTTCTTCCAGGCTTCTGTCTTACAGCTACTCACCTCACCTCTCCTCTCATCTGCCTCCCCATGGGGTTCTTCCAGAAGGTTCTGTGTGGCCACCCCTTCCTCACCTCAGCAGGGCCCGGCTTCCTTCGTGTCACAGAAGGTGAAGTGTCAGTCACACTACAGAGCAAAGCCTTCAAAAGGCATTTAAACTCCCTCCAAATGCCTTCAAAGGGCACTTGAAGTGTACCAGAGGTGGGAAAGGGGGCACGGGGAGATGCCATGAGCAGCAGCAGTGGAGCCCACCCCAGCTGGCTCCATTTGAGGCTTTAGCACCTGGACCACCTAAATGAATCCTGAGCTCTCATCAAAATCAACCTACTCCTTCACATTTGAAGGGAAGCACCAGGATTCCTTGCCAGCCCATTTTCCCCACTCAAGGTCACTCCCAAGACTCCATAATCGCTAAGTCACTTCTTTGTACCCCACTCAGGCCTGCTCGAAAAGTGGCAGAAAAGTGAGAGAGGAGAAACATTTGATGTTTTGTGCTGTTCTAGGTTTTATTTTAAGGGGGGAAAGAAGCAAGCTGAGGCTAATTCTCCACACAAGTTCATAGAATAACAGAACTGTTTAGGTGGGAAAAGGCCTTTAAGATCACTGAGTCCAACCATTACCCAGCATTGCCAAGTCCACCACAACCTCCCTGAGTGCCACATTCACCTGTCTTTTAAATACCTCCAGGGATGGTGGCTCCACCACTTCCCTAGGCAGCCTGTTTCAGAGCTTGACAACCCTTCCAGTGAAGAATAATAGCCAATCTAAACCTCCTCTGACACAATTTGATACCATTTCCTCTTGTCCTGTCACTTGTTATCTGGGAAAAGAGGCTGAGCCCCAACTCACCACAACCTCCTATCGGGCAGTTGTAGAGAGTGTTAAGGTCACCCCTGAGCTCCTTTTCTCCAGGCTGAGCTCTCCCCAGCTCCCTCAGCTGCTCCTCATAAGACTTGTGCTCCAGACCCTTCCCCAGCTCTCTTGCCCTTCTCTGGATGCACAAAGTTAGACAGTTAATGATAAAAGCCACTCAGCCAGGGCACATGGAAGACTCACTGCAGAACTGCATGGTTTCAGTATGAAAACTAAATATTTGAAGACTGGGGGATTGGGGGTTTTTTTTGTGTGTTTTTGCTTGTTTGTTTGTTTGTTTTGGTGGTGTAAAACATTTGGGGCCAAAAACGCCTTTTATTTCAAAGCAGTAGAATTAAATTGCAGAAATCAATGTGAAATCTTGATTTCCCTGATGTTACTGGAGGAGCTTTGGAGTGCCTGGAGAAAAAGGAGGCAGCGAGGCAGCTGAGCTGTGCCAAGTGGAAAGCCTGCTTTCCCATCTCCAAAGTACAACCCGATTGCTTCAAACCCTGCCAGCCTGGAGCGGGGCTGACACGCAGCATTCCGGCACCAACAGCTCTCTATAAAAAGCTCAACATCCTCTTTGTACTTTAAAGCCACGTTGAGGTTCCCTGGTCTAAATTAAGTCAAGCTTAGAAAGGCTCCAGAAGCCACAAACCAGCCAGGAATTTTCAAGCTGTTTCCCAGGTCCCACTTACCTGCAACAGGACTCGGAGCTGTTGGCTTGTGGTACAGCTGATTCAAAAGAAGACGATAAAAGGTATGTTTTGCCCTTGAGCACAGGAGACATCACCCCATGACCCCTTGCCCAGGCTTTGCTGGCACCGTGCTGGTGGCTCACAGGGAGCTGGTGATCCCCCCAAGTCCCATGGACACTCCCACCGCCCTCACCTCGGGAATTTCGCTTCCTCGTGGCTCCTCCTGGTGGCAGCAGGGAGACCCCTGACCGCAGGACCATCACCAGCCAGGAACTCAGTGCTTCTATAAGATACCCCGAATTTATGTATTTTTATAGGAGATCCACCACGTTCCCCAGAAAAGCGGTGCTCAATGGAAAATGGTACCTGCTGCAAAGCACACAGGAGCACAGATGGATTTTGGCAAGCACACCTCTGGGCATGGGCTGCCTCTGGGGGTAAACTGTTAATTAAACTACCATTAATGACTTGTAACCAACACTAAGTGCATTTCTATAAACAGATATTGGTCCATATCCCAAATTATCAGTCATAACACTTAATCTGAGATAATGAATTCCTCACCAAACTACTCCACGTCAGTCCTGTCATTTTTCTGTAAATTTTTATATGTTTGAGGAGGATGCTTTAGCATATAATTGTGGTGAAATTAGGCTTGGCAAGGGATTACAGCAGCTGCAGAATCTCTTTGTTGGGCTAAGCATGTGATCCAAGTCTTCTAAAAGATGCTTTAACGTGCCAAGATCAATACCAGAGGGGTAAAGCTTAGAACAAATGGGCTACAAAGGACAAATTCTGCTGGGTAAATCAGTCTGGTAGTGACACACCAGTGATGTCACAGCTGGTAATAGCAATTTGAACAGCCAAAGCAAGCCAGGATGCGGCAGCCACACAGAGACAGGAGTCCAAGGGTTGGCAGTGACAGCGAGCTCTGAAGAGACTGCTGGGAGACACAAGTTTGGTTTAGGGACATGGACTCTACTCTCCACCCTGACTGATAATCAAAAGAACCAGACAGGCAACAAGAAGATGAGTCTGTGCCTTGAAACCTGGTGAATCAAAAATTTAACTTAATTCCATAAAACCTTGATTTTGACATCTGCCACAGGGGCAAGACTCTTTTCTTTACATTGCTTTTGACAGAGACTCTGAACTGCTGTGGCACCATACTGTGAGCAGTAACAAAGCCAAAGTATTCCTGGTTAATGAATGGCCTCTAGAATGGGCCATGAGCTATATACAGATTAAAATTATACCTTATACCTCTCACAGTTTAACAAATGTAACCAGACATTGCTGTGAATTTGTTTTCTTTTATATTAGGAAGTGCCAGTTCTTTGGAATCCTTACCATAGAACCAACTTTGGTAAAGGTTAGTTGAGAGGCTGGAACTTTAGTCAGAGTAAGTTTCGAGGGTACTAACTGGCATATAACACCAACACACCACCTCAACAACCAGTTAAAATCCTTGCTTTGCTGTTCTGCTCCCTCTGAAAATGCTCAACAGTGGGCTGGAAGTTTGCTGAGCACCATGGAATGGTAAACCTGCTTATCAGGTCACTCTCTAGCATACAGGGAACTCATGGTCATATCCTTGAACTAAACTGAAAGTCTGCTCTAAGTTCTAGACACGTGCCCTTTTTCTCCTGAAGTTTCACAGTTATTTCCTCGGAAAGGAGGTGGTTTAATAAAGAAACTATTTCCCACATAACTGTAACTTCCACATTTCGTTGCGATGTGTTTAAAACTGGAACACGAAAAACTAAGGGCATGTTTAAGTAAAAGGTTTATTGTAAGAAAGAGAGAAAACCTTTCCATTTAAGATTAATCCAAGACACTATTTACTGTAAAAGTCACACCAGTGTACGATAGCCAAGCAGTAACAGCATGCACCCCCTCCCTTTTGGAAAGGAAAACTTACCAAAAGACTTTCTTCAAATGTGCATGTAAAGAGACACGAAGACAAATTATAGAAAAAGGTACCCATTTATTCAAGGTATGACAAGGATATTTACAGTATTCATTTGCTCAGAATAAGATCCATCCTCATGAGTTTTAAAGCAGCGATTATAAATTACATTTAAAAGGGGAAACGCTCCAAGCATGTTTCTGTTAGAGATATTTTTACAAGGACAGAAACACTTTAAGGCTAAGTTGTTTTGACCTTTGCTGCCACCCACATTTATCTTGGCAAAACCGTCTCAAAGACAACATTACCTTGAGGGATAAAGACTATGCTAAATTCAACATACAATTCTGTTCCCTCGGACACTTTTCACAACAGTTCACGTGTGACAAAAAAATTGACTTTTGATTTAAAACAATGACTCAATTATAAGTGAGATGACCTGCCTATATCCTGGATTTTCAGAGAGCTAAAACATCATACACAGCAACACATTAATCACCTCAGAAATACATCATCAGCTTCCCTGTCGATGAAGGTACTTCAGCTTACCAAGGAATTTGCTACCAGCCAGGGCTCCATAGTCATGTGGTGCAATCCACCTTTCCCATCACATTATTTTTGGAGAGACAAGAATAAAACTTCCAGCTGACTTCTAAAGTAGATGATGAACTCTGCTTTAAGCAGCACTTGGTTCCCACAGCACAGACTAGTGCCCTACCAGAACAAACAGGATGAGTTTGCTAAGCTGCTGTAGTGTTATTCTGTAGTCACTGTAACACACAAGAGATCTACAGGAGCAGTCAAAATTGGGTTATCTAAAATGGTTTATCTCTTGAGGTAGAGCCCACAAATCATATTTAGTCCTGTCTGTAAACTATACCACACATGCCATCAGGCAAATATAGCCATTTTTTGTTATTTACAGAATAAACCCACTGATTTTTTCAGATGTCATTCACTGTAAATATAATGACTTTTCCTTTTTTTACTGAATAATTTTGTGCCTGTTTGAGAAGGAAGCAAATTTAATATTGACAATAGTGGATTGTAGCCATTTATATGGTTGTAATGAAAATAAAACATGTCATACAAACAAACTGCAGAGCAACATTCAAAAGAGTTGATATATGAGGATTCTTTTTAAGTTAAAGTTATTTTGGAAAATTTCAATTTTAACTGCACAATAAAGAAAAAAAAACAACACCAAAAAAACAGTCATTAGACCTGTAAGGCTACATAGCTACTTGAAAATACTACTCTGGGGTAATTTGTTTTAGGATTAAGTTTGAAAAGACAGTGAAACAACAGAAACTCCCAAGGCCTATAGAAATACAATTCACTGAGCAATCCTGGTTTCTTAGGTGAGGACACCACATAACTAAGTCTATTGAAAGTGCACAACGTTAACATTCCAATGGCCTATTGAAAGTGCACAATTAACATTCCAATGACCCGTGCATTAGTAGGGGACATTTATTCCAGGTTAGCCAAGAATCCTCTGTAACAGCAAAGCTGTTGCTGTGACGGACAGAAGTTTTAAGTTATTTGAAGATAACCCAAGTGAAAAGCTACAAATACATGGAGATTGGCACTTGACCTTTAGTCGGCCCCAGTTGCTCAGTTTTCTCCCCAGAGACTCACGTACACAGAACTTTAAGTTTCCATTTTATTACTGTAAAAAATAAAGTCAATGTGTAGTTCCAGAGTAAACAAAGAAACCTTAGTTTCAAACTGTTTAAAAACAAAGGTCCAAATTCTGATAAGTTACATTTCACAGGGTTCACATCAGCACCTCAGCCTAATGCATTTTTTTGTGAACTAAGCATATCTTACACAGTTTTCATGTTACTGACAAGGGGCTTACATTCTCCTCTGGATGCACATGTAACATGACTCACGGAGAACAACCTGGAGGGAATGCAAACCAGTTTCCACAGTTCCCTATTGAGTTCTACGTGTTCAGAACCAACATTTAAGACCGAAGTTATTAAAGATTGACCTTTTGCATATTCCGAAACGGAAGGCAAATACAATCAACTAACATTTGGCTTTGAAACATTAAGATAACAATGTTTTATTTCAGCCACATATTTACAAAAATGTTTGTAACAGGACTGCGTAGGGTTTCCTTTTTATTGTCATAATACACTTATAGATGAATAGTCATCTTAACCTTCATGCAAAGACGCATCTCTTGTCACACAAGAAGTTTCCTGTTGGATTTTTTGCACTCTGAGGATAGCAAGCAGAGGGTTGGGTAAGTTTGGGTCACCCTTAAAAATGTAGGCCTGTTTGCTCTACTGCACCTTCAAAATAAGGAGGTAAAGCACAGGCACCGTTAATTCCACAAGGGTTCATTGCCTCTAGCATGTTTTCCAAAACCAACAAAAATAGTCTTGAACAGTTGTAACATGGGTTATTCCATGACTTTCACCTCTTCAGTTTACTTCCTGAACTCTGGAGTTACTTTCCTAGAAGCACACTTGCCGAGCTTCTTTTCTAATGTATTTTGTTGACTATACATTTTAAATTAAACTGTTATGTAAAGAACGTAACAAGCTTTTTCCTTTGTACACAACTTAATCTTTGTGCTGAGTATTCTTCAAAAGGATTTTATAAATAATACAGTAAGTTTAGAATCAGTCTTCGGCCCTCTTGTCATTATACCATGTTGTTGCTCTCTCCAACTTTATCTACAAGCTGTAGAAAAGGAGACAAAAAGGTTTTAAGCTGGTGAAGTTTACGCACAGTGAAGCTACTCTCAAATATTACTTGCTACTTGCACAGTTAGTATGTGACTGGAAATGAGAGTCAAGTAGTACTCACCGAGGTCTCATGGTTTAGGATTGTGAAAATTAAAAAAATCTTACATTGCAATTGTGTTTCTGCATGACATGTTTGTCTCATATAGACATTAACAGTGCAACATGAAGATGCAACAGAATGAGAAAGGAAATAGAAGAAATGCAGGTAACACTGCCAGCTTAATGGTTAAAACAAAACAATACAGTCTCAGCCACACATGCATTAGTAGACCAAGGAAGATATTTCAACTGACCATTACTGTGGATTCTCTTCTGAGCCTACGTAGGCTTTGAATAAAACATTAACAATTATCTTTTTAACACAAGATTTAACCCCATTATGATCAAATTAAATATGACTAAAAGAGATCAATTGACAAATGAAACACTCAATTGATCATGAATTATGAGCCAGAACTTGGCCTAACTGTGAGACTGGAACAGATGACCTTGAACACTCATTTTTAAAAAACAGCCTATCCATCTAAGTAATTCCCCCTATTAATTTTTAGTAGCAGCTATTGAAACTGTTGCTTTCAAAACTAGAGTTAAAAATACTTGTGTTAAAACATACAGAAATTAGCACAGTAAAAGTAGTTGACTGAAACACCCTAGATTATCATCTTTCTGGCACCAGTTAATTGTCTTCAAATCCCTGATTATTTTGTTAAGAAAATGGAAACCTCCATTTGAAAAAATACAAATTGTAGTAATGGCAAGATGTAGCCTGGTGCAGTAAACCTTAACAAATATACCTGATGAATGATTATGCATCATGAGAGTTTCTGGATTTGCCATACAAGCTGAAACTTAACACTGTACTCTACTGTTTGCTTTTACAGGCCACTTTTTGGAAATACATCCAAACACTGCACAAAGAGAACAGTGTCCTCCTCATCCTATGGGCAAAAGGAGAGGCACAGGGCAGTGGTAGGATTTGCCAATCTGGTCACCCAGGGCCAAGAGTGAAGCAGAAAGAACCCCAGAATTCCAGGTCACAGTCCAGGGCTCCTCCCACTTCACAACACGTAAGCAGAGGCAGCTTCTGAAATGTGTCCTTCTGTTTTTACATCTAGAAGTCTCTCCCTGGGAATGAATGGGATCTGTGTGGTGCAAGCAAGAACTATACAGGAATGCACTCAAAGTCATTGCTCTAAAGTTATATTTGCTTTATTTCTGATGCATTTCTACTGGTGCTGTATGAATGGAATAAAACACAGCAGAAGCTTCAATTGTTGCATGAAGTACTGAACACTTACCGAGCTTATACCAGGTAAATTCAAGAGATATCCAAGAACTGGAACTCTTCTAATAAAGCCAACCACCACAGGAAAGAACCCCCTTCAGGTAAGATATCAGAAGATTGCATTAGTTGTTGTATTTAGGCAATTCTCATATTGCTATAACATGAAAAAATAACAGGTAGCTTTTAAACCAATTAATCTTGGAGCTTGTTAGCAGCTCACTAGTTTACCAAATATATCAACAGACATTCAGCAAAGAAAGGAGAAAACCAGGAAAGAAACACCTTATTTTTAAACTGACTTAATTTCCTTCATAGCTGGCAACGCTCAGTCAGCTCATGAAAAAATAACTCAGGAGAGAATACCCAACTTATGTCAACAAAACTGATGCTCCCCACTGATTCCTCAAAATTACCATACATGTTTTGAGATAATTTCTTTTTACATTATAGGAAATAAATTCTTGCAAGACCCGATATAAAAACAACTGAAGTTAGTTCTGAGTAATTAAAAGCATATTTGGTACTCTTTACATTAACTGAAGAAAATACAGCATGACAGAGTTGCGTGTTCACTTATTTCCCAAATTTATATAAAATTAGAGGTTTGAATCATGGTGCCTGTCATAGGGTAGGCCTTGCACTGTCCACTTTGCCTCTGCAGCAGGAAAACAGATTTCCTATGGCAGTGTCTCAGCTGTTTGCAGCCAACTGCAGCAGCTCAGCTGGGGGTGGCATTCCCACTGATCCCAAGCGATACATTCCCTGAGTACAGTAAGGACTAAGGTGCAGTGAGACCTCAGCCACAGTGAAGCAGTGAAGGTTGACAAGTCATCATCCTCTTCACCACACTGCTTAAAAATATTTTGTTGGGTAATATCAACACCAAAAAGTTTTTCTTGGAGATTTTCTCGTTTTGAAGATTGGATCATTTCAGTGGGCCAGCAAATTGTGATGCAGGGCACACAAACCACTTGTAGCGGACAGAAACAGCTGGTGTGGCCAAGAATAAGGAATAGTCAGTACAGGAAGGATAATGATGTTAGCCATAACTCTGGCTGCCTGTAATCTGAACAAGGCTCCAAAAGCAGCTTAGATCACAAGAGAAACTGTCCCATAATAGCCAGGGAAGTTTCTGCTATGCAACCAAGCAACAGGATCCTGAGGGATCGGATAAAATTATGGAAAGGTTCCATTTGTAATTTCTTCAGAAGGGGACAAGTTGCTGAAAACACCTGAACATGACTGAAGCAAAACAAAAAGCTTTGTTTGAAGTAGTTACCAGCCAACCTTGAGGCAAGGGATTCAGATTCTAACAACTATTAAGCACTAGAAAAGACGGTCATAGAATCAAAATCATTAAGGTTGGAAGAGACCCTGAAGATCACCGAGTCCAACCACTGGTCTCCAATGGTCTTGAGATGTTTTGAATCCAGATCAGATAAACATTCCCACCTGGAATTATCTATCCCTTGTTGATACTCTTCAGAGTAAGGGATACTTCCAATGAACTAGAGATAACTACTGACCTCTTATAAACCCTCCAACATTATTTTACCCTGTAGCCCCTGGCTAGCACCACTAGATAATCCATAACCCTACCTGCCTAGACATTGTAATTTATAATTCTTTTGAGATCCATTAAAAGGAGGGTGTTTCGTTGGAAACACACTCTACTTGCTTTGTACTGGCTGATTAAACCCAAGTGCTACGTGCAAGAAGTGACAATGTATTCAGTGAAATACTGTGATTATCAAAGCACTTGCAGTGAGAGAATTCAGAGTAACACACAGTAGAATAAGAAACATATATTAAACACGCAAAATTCATTTTCTGAAATCTCACTGTCTTCAGTAGGAGCCAAGTTAAGACTTTTTTTTAAAAAAAAATTAATCTAAACTAAATAGAAGATCAGCAAACAATTTTACTGAGTGCAAAAAGAACACCATGAGAACAGTGGTCTGACTTTGGTTAACAGCAACTGTATTATTTAGCCAGTTGCTGAATATTCCAGGGTCTGTTACTCAATCAATAAGCACTAGTGAAACAGTCTTCATCTGGACAGAAGTCCAAGAACAACTAAAAGCCTCCCTTTTTGCTTCTTAGCATATTCTGTGCTTTGTTCTGTAGTGAGTACGGAAGTTCAGCCATGGAAATAAAGATAAAAATACAGATATGTATGCCAGTTGTAACAAGTCAAATTCTTTCACCATTACAGTTGCATTTATGAAGAACTTAAATGACACATTGTGAAAGTTACAACATGTATCAAGTTTGCTGTTAAAAAAATTAGAATTTCCATTTTTTCCTTAACTCAGTTGAGATGACACTTAACCAAACCAGCAGTTTTGACTCTATTAGGGCACAGGTGTAATGAAACATGACAGAAAACATCTTTCCACTGGGCTGCCATAGTAATGAAATGGTTACAAACCTAAGGATGGCAGTAACCAACTATTTTGCCACGTTTGTTAAAGAAAAGAATAAACTCTCCACCAAAAAAAATACCAAGTATCTGCTTTTTGTATGAGGAAATATTTAAACTTTGAACTGCTAACAATTTGGGCTCCCAGCTTTACAATTCTTTGGTCAGACATCAACTGAACAAAGTCAGTTTGACATATGCCTCACAAACATTAGCAGATTTGAGTCTTGGAAAAATATTTATCAACTTTCCACCTCTAGCAAATGTAAATTAACAACTTCATTTAAAATCTGTCAAAACAAACATTTAAAGGATGCTGCTTTGTCAACTGTAACACAGAAGCACTATATGAATACATTTATTCCTAGATACACCAACACAGAAAGTTATTTTGAAACAGGACTTACCTGAATAATAGGAAGAACCCATAAATTTCAAGGATCATTCCTATTAAAGGCCAGCCAATGAGAACTATGAGCACACCACCCAGGAAGAAGCCTGTTGCTTTCATTTTGTGTTTTTGAAAGAAGAATCTAAACGTTCTTTCTAAACCGATAACAAAAGACAAGCCAGCCACAAATAAAACCTGGAAAAGACCAAAGAAAGAAAATAGCTAATTACGTCCCCAAGTTTAGGATGTAAATACATATATGTTTTACAAAATTAGACTACATTTCTTGCACCAATTCTTTTAATACCAGAAGACAGATGGTGAGAATGAATTTACTATTGATTTTCTTTTTGTAAAGTCCATCTTATAGCATTTGGAGCTCTCAGCTGCTTAAAAAGTGAAGAGTCTACCTTTGTGGTCTCTGACAAACACACTCAAGACAAAAGACCTACTGACAACAGATACATCCTGTCACATAAGTACAATCATTACCACAAGTGGTGCTGAAGCTTAGTACCACTGACAGGAAAGGTTCCTTAAAACTAAGAACATAAGAGCACCTCTGTTCTGTAGCATTGACATCTTCAACAGCTTGGACTGATCCACCTCATAGTGCAAAGGCAAAAAAGGAAAACAGCTGAACAGCATTATCAGTTGTTTTGGGATTTTTAACTGTGTAGAGTCTTTCTACTGTTTATTTGTTCCAGTATAGACTGAACACTATCACTCTTGTGCCAACTAGTTAGAACTATTTGTAGTGTCCTGCAGGAACAGGACTTGAAATTATTTCAGCTTTTAAGCACAAATCTAGGCAACATTTTTTCTCAGAAAGTGATAGTATCTCAGATTTTATTATGGATTATAGATGAAGCTTAAGTTTATATTATTTAATAAATCACTTTTTTATCAACTCCTGCCCTTCCTAACTTCTTTTAAAAAACCCCAAAAGAACCTTTCTGCAAGGATACAGTACCTTTTCTTGCATTATTTTTGGTTACCACATAGCCTGCCTTTGGCTCTTCCTACCTATGTTTTCATCATTTTCCCTAAACAGGATCTTGTATTTCCACCTTACATTAGGAAAAGAAAAAAATAACAATTATTTTATTTTTTACTCTTCCACTACACACTTGATAGATGGTTCATAGCAATGCTTCAGCTAATGCACCCAAAGTCAGATACACAATTTCCTATTTCCCTTCAGTGAATCTCAGTATTTGACTCAGAATGAACCTAATCAGTTTTGCCTGCAGACTTTTAGGCATCAGCAAAAGAGGGGGTGAACATCTACCAGGCTGTTCTTGGGCTGGCTGCTGAAGCTGAGAACAGCAGAGGCACAGAGATTAATTATCACATGCAGAAAACACCCTGTCATTTTATATTTGCTTTGGATTGGGAATTTTGTGTACCAGACCTAGGATTTATTTTCTGTGCTGCTTTATGCAACAACTTTGACTTGGTAAAAGCTGAAGATATTAAATCTCTCTATTATGAAGGCTCTTCTAAACCCAAACTACCAGTAATTCATACTTCTTTCTTTCCTTAAAAAGCACAGCACAGCTACATTTGCCAGCACACAGAGAACACATCGCTATTCTTATCCAAATATATACTTAAAATTGACAGTTATCTTACAAGATCACAAAAAAGCGCCTCAGTAATGACAGCCAATCTAAAAACCACATTTGCAGCAGCACAACAACTGTGGAACAAGCTGCTTCTTGTCTAACCAACATCCCTCAGGCCTGACTCAAGGTATGATATTTAGATCAGTGTGAGCTGTTCTAACTTCAATCAGGAAAAATGATTCACTCACATCATCCAGCATAACTCTTCCTTTATACCAAATTCACCACAGCAGTTCTTGTGATCCAGCTCTGAACTGATAACAGACTGTTCTATTTTTAGTTCATCTTTAATATATCACATATTTAATTCTAAGGACTGCAGAGAAGGCACTTACATTTCCAATAGCCAAAAGAGCTTTGTCAAAGAAGAGTATCATTCCAAAGAAGAGAAAAAACACTCCAAAGCCTGTTAGTCCCATTCCAATCTCTGAAAAAAAGAAACAAATTTAGGCATGTAACAAAACATGGTACCAGGAAAAAGTCATGCATAAAAATTGTGAACAAACTTAGGATGTCCAATCTAAAGATATTTTAAATTTAAATGCTTTCCCGAGGGTACAAATATAGTAAGTCTTGTAGACATCAATTAATTCAAAACCAGAGAGATCTTTGGAAGCTGCTTATCAAAAAAGTCCATATTTGGAACCATACACTGAAATTGAATGCAATCAAAAATCATGCATACATTCATATGGCAAAGACATCCCTTTTGATTTGTTGCTGGTGTGGAGAAAAGGACTGTTTTGTAAAGAGACAACAAAACTTTGTTTTCTGTTTCCAGTTCTTATCCCATTATCTTTACCCAGTAAGGTAAGTACCCTGGTCTTTTCCATCCTCCTGAGACTTCACATTCCACCTCCCATAACCTTGCACAGCAGTCCCACTCCCCCCAGCTTCTGGATGGAACACAACTCAGATGAATCTGCAGGATTTTTCCAAGTTACACTTGTGCTGACAGCTACCAAACACTAGCCTGGGTCTCCAGACAGTTGCCAGTTTTCACAAAACTAGTAGATTAACTAAATATTGAGGGATTAATGTTCAATTATCATCTTCATGTTTCTTATTTCATTTTCCATAATTAAATGTTAGATTTTGATAAGATACATTATCTCTAGACTACTAGTGTTGCATAACAGTTTAATTTTATGTGATCTTACCACGCAGATTTAACTACCTTTTGCAGTTAATGTCTTGGCTTATATTGTGGTGGTCTGGGCAGTGCTGGGTTAACAGCTGGACTTGGTGCACTCCTAAAAGTTTTTTATAACCTAAACAATTCTATGATCTTTGAGTTTTGTAAAAGTTGCTCAAGAAATACTGAGAAGGCAAGAGAGTAGAATGGAAGGTTTGTGTGAAAAACTGGACTAGAAGTGTGAAACTATGATTAGAATTACCACTTGACAATTACCTCTAAGGTATCTTGAAGACCATACTTAGAAATACATCCTGCTTTCAGTTTTAAACCTCTAAATCCTTCCTTTTGACTCTCACACAGACTGAATGGGAGAGAAAAACCTTTTGCAACACGGCTGCAAAAATCTTTGCATCTATCCATGCACTCACCCTTACATTATTGCTATCCCTGGGACCAGAGAATTTAGAAACCTTCAGAATACATAAATTCTATACCAGCCCTAATACCACAGACAGGCTGGCAGCCCAGGGTGTTTGTATATATATGTATTTGGAAGTTCCAAGTAGTTTTGCATAGTCTATCCCGAAACACAAAAAAAACCCCACCCACAGTGTCACAGCCTTCCCTGCTACTGTTGGCCAGAGCTACCTAAATATATTTTAATTACACTTTGGACTGCAATTGTAGATTGAGTTGATTGTTTGCTTGAAGAGCTCAGGAGCAAAGGAGGATCATTCTGCCTGTTTCAGAACTTCCATTTAGTTATTGCAAATAAATTTCCAAACAACTCAAAGAGGTTTGTTACAGCAACATTCCACTTCCCAGACTCCTGCAAGGGCTCAGCTTTCAGCAAGGCTGCAGGGCACGTGATGTTAAAACTGTAGCTCTACATTATCTCATGCCACTTTAAAGTGTTACTATGAGCATTTTAACAACCCACAATTAAAACCTCTAAGTAACCTGCCACAATCAATTTACTGCAGACGTTCTCAGCACTGGTTTACAACGAGAAACAGAATTGCAAAGTGCATTTTCAACGGATCTGCTGACTGAAGGCAATATAACAATTGCAATCTGCCCTTTTCTCCAGTACTCTTTGCTTCAGAAGAGCAGAAACAGTCTGTATTCTGGAAGGGAAACACTTGGAGGCAGGACTCAAAGGAATGAGCAGCTGCCAGAAAGACAAATATGCAGCCATGGGAAGTGAGCATTCATTCCTCCCGCAGACAGAGCACAAGGTATGGATCTGGCAGGGAGGCAGAGGCCAACTCCCAACAGCTGCTGCAATCACCACTCTGACACTTCTGTAATCACTTCTGCTACAATGGATTCACATTCACTTTAGCAGCCACCCATATTCTCTAGTTAGTGGAGGGAAAGGGGAAAAAAAGGAACACCGTTGTCATTGTCCCAAAATAACTGCTGGAAGATGATGAATGGTCCAGGACTATTATTCTCTGTTGCTAATATCTCAGCAGAAGGTATTACTGACTTGATTCATATCAGAATGTGGAATTATATTCGACTAATGTTCTCAGAGGAATTAAAAAAAAAAAAGGGCTGGCATTTTGTATAAAATCTTTTCAACAACAGATTATGAATATTTATAGAGGGAGCAAACTATTTTTAAATGCTTTCTCCTGTGCCAGAAGAGCTTTCCCACATTAGTCAAATACAACATTTTAATGCCTAGAACTGCAGACACATAAACTAGCCAGGTTGCATTTACTCCGTTTTTTTTTTTTTAATTTATTTTTAATTATTATGATTTCATGAGAGGAGTGAGCAAAACTTCATCAATGTTTCTGCACAAATCCCATAAGCCGTGCAAGAGAACTGCAGCACTGTGTCAAAACAGCTTAGTAAATATTAAGACTTAAAATTAAGCTACATTGCTTGTGAAAGTTCGGGGCAGGCAATGCACATTCTCTGCCTTTTGAGCACAAAATAAAATGGAAATGTGCACTACAGGCTCTCAGAAAACAAAAAATTACTGGAGTTTACAGATTATGAAAAGTTTCAATGTTTATCATTTTGCTAGCAGCATTTTTTAGTATTGAAAACTGAATTTGTTAGGAGAAAAACTAAGTGCACTCTTTTGCAGTTACTGCTGGTTTATAACACCGTTCAATACACTGCTTAAAAATTATGCCCTAGACTGCAGCTGCAAATTTAATTTTCCAAGCATCAACCAATGCAGTGGTTCTCTTCAGGTATTTGACACACTACTCCACCAGTGACTCTATGGTTAATTTTATATTTTTAAAGACAGAAGTGAGTTTAAAAATGCCTGATGAAAAATCTTCAGAATTTCAGAAAAAATGTGAAAATAAACCCACATAAACCCCCCTAAACTTCACAGTGTTTTATTTACTGCTCTTGGCTCTGACAGTTAAAGCCTACAGTGGAACTAGATAAGGTCCCAAATGAGGAACTAGGAAACAGTGAATCTCTTCCTGAAGATATTTTTCTTTTTTTTTTCCGCCCAATGAATACTCTGGACAGGTTAGGGAATGAACAAAAGCAAAGCCCACATGGATTTACTCAACTAGAAATCTCAAAAGTAACCCAAAGGGTTAGTACCCATCCCAGTAACAGAGTAACTTGAATTTCTCAAGAAATCACTGACCCTGAATGCTGCTAAGCTTTGCTGCCTGTCTTCATCTTTGGCCTTGACTGGCACTCCAGTACCTCCATTTCCAGTATTCTGCTATCAAACTTAGCTATTTTAACTTTTTTTTCTACATTTTTCACACCCTCCTTCATAACTGATGCTGTGGTGCTTATCAGGCAAACTCCTTTCCTTTTGTGGCAATCAGGCCAGAAATGCATCATGCATGAGATGTTAATTTAAATCAAAGACCTAACAGTCTCCTTTACCTTGCAGCTTAAACTCTCATCACACAATCATCAGGGGTGGAAGGGACCTCTGAAGATCAACTTCCTTGCCAAGGCAGGGTCACCTGGAGCAGGTGACACAGGAACACGACTAAGTGGGTTTGGAATGGCCCCACAGAGGGAGACTCCACACCCTCCCTGGGCAGCCTGTGCCAGGGCTCTGCCACCCTCAGTGTAAAGCTGTTCTTCCTCACATTGAGGTGGAACTTCTTGTGGTTTAGTTTATGGCCATTGCTCCTTGTCCTGTTGCTGGGTACCACTGAAAAGGGCCTGGCACCATCCTCTGGCACGATCATCTGGCACTTGCCTCGGAGATATTTATGTGCATTGCTGAGATCTCCTGTCAGCCTTCTCCTGACTAAAGAGGCCCAGCTCCTGCAGTCCATCCTCATTAGAGAGATGCTCCAGACCTCTCATCACCTTTGTGGCCTCTGCTGGACCCTTTCCAGCAGCTCCATTTCCCTCTTGCACTGAGGAGCCCAGGCCTTCACACAGCACTCCAGATGTGCCTCACTAGGGCTGAGTGGAGGGGCAGGATCACCTCCCTCGACCTGCTGGCCATGCTCTTCCCACTGCACCCCTGGATCCCTTTGGTTCTCCTGGTTGCAAGGGTACACTTATGAACCTCTTTACTTCGATTTCTTTGTACTTTCCCCTTAAGCATATCTATTTCCAAGTACTTCTATTCACTGAAAACAAAACTATAGTCATACACAAGTAGTTTTTATTTCCCACTCCAGACTGAGTGTCTGGTCCTCACCTCGCAGCCCGCTCAGTGTCACTTGCAAACACCTGGTGTGATAACAGCACCAGAAATGCAGGGAAGCCACTCGCACCTAATTGTTTCCAGACCACTGACGCCCACAGGGAGGCACACGGGAAGACTCGAGCTAAGTGATACTTTTGTTTACCACTCGGTTTTCATTCATTTATTTATAAGGACCGGACAAGGAGCAATGGGTACAAACTGAAAGCGGGGAAATTCAGGCTGGATATGAGGATGGAATTCTTTATTGTGAGGGTGATGAGGCACTGGCACAGGTCGCCCAGAGAAGCTGTGGCTGCCCCATCCCTGGAAGTGTTTAAAGCCAGCCTGGATGGAGTTTTGAGCAACCTGGTTTAGCGGAGGTGTCCGTGCCCATGGCAGGGGGGTGGAATGAGGTGATCTTTAAAGTCCTTTCCAACCCAAACCTCCTGTGATTCGCACAGCGTTCGCAGCCCGATAAACGCCGACAACGCTGGTGACAGAGCCCTGCCGAGGGGAGGGCCCGGCCCTTCCCTGCATCCCCACATCCCATTCCACCCGCCGCCTTCCCTGCCAGATCCCGGCACGGCCGCGGCTCCAACAGGCGCGGGGGTGCGGCCGGGCGAGCCCCCGCCGGCACGGCTCATTCCCACCCGCCGTCCTGTCCGGCGGTGCCCGTGGGCAGCGGGATCCGCCCGGAGCCGCCGCCGCGCACAAGGGGCCCGCCGGGCCCTGCGAAGGCCCGCCCAAGCCCCGCCGCCCGCAACCCGGCCGGGCACCGCCGGCAAAGCTTACTCTGCGTGGTCGGACAGGGAGATCATGGTGCGGCGGGAGCGGAGAGCGGCACCGGGATCGCGGGGATCCGGATCGGCGGGAGCGGGCACGTCTTCCGGAAACCGCACCCGCCGGGTGAGACGCGCCCGCCCATTGGGCAGGGCCGCCGCCAATCAACGGCCGTCTTGCATCGCCGCGCGGCCGCGGCGCCACGCGGTGATTGGCCGAAGGGGCGGTGGCGGCGAAGGGGCGGGGCCGGGGCGCTCAGGTGGGACGGGGATGGAGGACCGGGATAAGGGACTGGGATAGGGGAGCGTGTCCCGGCACTAACTCGTGGGCTGGGCGGCATCGGCCCGGGCTAGGGCTAAACCCGACGTGCCTGAGGAAGCGACAGCGAGATGCGGAGAGTCCTGCTCTGCCTGCAGGGCCCTGGCAGCCTCTGTCCCTTCCTCCGTCCTTCCCTCCATCCGTGCTGCTCCGCCCTGCGCCCGATGAGCGAGTGCTTCTCTGCTTTTCCCTGGTATCCTCCCTCCCTCTGTCCGTCCATCACTCCCTCCATCCATCCCGCTCCCCCCTGCCCCGCACCTGCCGTGCAGGTGCTTCCCTGCCTCCCCCGGCAGCCTCCCTCCCTCCGTCCCTGCCTTCATTCCTTCTCTGCCTTCCTTCCCTCCCTGCCTCCCTCCCTCTCTCCCACCCCGCCTAGCAGGTGCTCCCCTGCCCGGCCGTGCCGGCCCCGTGCCCGCGGCTGATGTTCGGGATGGAAAAGGCTGAGACGGCCCGTGTGTTTATTCAGGCATTGGAATGGGTTGCCCGGGGAGGTGGTGGAGTCGCCATCCCTGGATGTGGCACTGGGTGATGCGGTTTAGGGGTTACGGTGGTGGATGGTTGGACTGGATGGTCTTAAAGGTCTCTTCCAACCTTCCTGATTCCGTGATTCTGTCGATATCCCTATATCCACACCTCCCTGCTGTCGCTTTGGCTCTTTTGTGCCCTCCTCTTAATAGTTTCTTGTTTTTCTTTTAAGGTGACCTCCCAGATTTCCGTATGGGGGATTTTGTACCCGGCTGAACTCCCGCTAAGGTGATACATCCTGCTTGTGTAATTTCAGGGTTCTGGGCGTGATAACCCTCTGTTACCATCAATTCTCAGGGATGGGGCAGGAGGGGCTTGGTATGGAGGCTGGATGAAGGAGGAGTAACAAGGTTTCCAGTACTGGGAAGGTGTTTTCTGTCAGTGCAGAGTGGGAGGTGATGCTGGTGACTCACCTGTCTGCCTCAGGCTGTTGTGTGTCTGCTCAGAGGCCTCTTCCCTGCTCGTGGGCTCTTTAGAAATGGGATAAATTCACAGGAGCTGAACTGCTTTTATGGTGGGGTAAATCTGCCAGATGGGCAAGATACTCCCACTTGCCTTTCCTCCACTGTGGTTTGTAAGCTCTGAGTTCAACTTAAGTTTTATGAGCTCATGTTAAGTTTTCAGGGTGAGTCAGTTGGCACTTAGGGGTCTTTGTTGGCAGTGGTGGTACAGAATTCTAAGATATGCTGAGCTACTGCTTTTAGAGACAGGTGTTAAATTAAAGACTTGTGGAGCTTTAGCAGCACAAAGGGAAACTTCCATAGGAAATTTTCATTCCCTTCCCACTGCTTGGATAAGAAAATGGCTCATGTTTCCTGGGCTCTCAGCCCAGTGATATTTGTGGGGTTCTTGTTTACTGGGGGCAATAGCAGTAGTATAATGCATTTTACAGTGTGTCTGTGCCACTCCTACTGATTTTCTGGATGTCCCTGCTTGCTCTGTACTTTGGGGACACTAATGTGTCCATATATGTTTGTGCAAGTGACAGGTGGTATAAAGACAGAACTGTGTAGCTCAAATTTTGTGTGTGACCTGGACACTGCTGAGTTATACAATAGTCAACTTCATTCTGAAGTGGGAACTTTTAACTTACTTTTAATCATAACCTCTTCTGGCAAAGTCAGTGTTTTATTCACATGTTATCTTTAATCTATATTTTTTCCCTGTTTATAGGAGTACAGCAAAATATTTGTTATGGTAGAATCAGCTGATAGTGAGGGTCTGCTGAATTTGTTCCCTTTCACCTTCCCTTGGCTTCCATATATATAATAGTTCAGAATTCAATAACAGAGACAACATCAAATTTCTTAAGTTTGATATTGTTACCATGTGATATGACAAAGAATGTTGTTCAAAAAATGAGCCAATAAATAGAATTCTAAGTTAATTTCACTGATGATCTAATAAAAACTAATCCCCCTTCTCTGAATCAAACTACCTTTCTCCATCTTCCTAGCAGATTCTTTAGGTGTTATGGTGGCTGCTTCTTTAAGGGGATCAATATAATTTGTTCAGGCTTTTCTGTAAAATAGTATTTGAAGAGGCAAATAAAAAGATAGGTCAAAGGTATGTGAGTGAGTGGTCTGTGTATGACTCTCAGAAAATTTGGATACTTATCACTTGGATTCATTTGAAAGGCTGTCAAGCTGTTCCCTTGGGAATTGGTTGTGAGTTTGTCCCTTTTGCAGAAGGGAAAAAGCAGTTGTCATCTAATGGGGCTTGTTTATGTAAGGAGATTAAATGAACCAGTACTTAAACTGTTATATTAACACCGATGTTAATGAAGAATCTCTTGCAGTAAACTTGTTCTAAGTTTAGAAAGTTTGCTTACAAAATATAGTTTTAAATTTATTGATTTTATTTTCTTCTTAGTAGCAGCTGCTTGGTTAAATAAGGTCTCCCAAGGATAACATTGTTAATCTCCAAAGATGACAGCTGTTGCAGGTAATCCACACTTAGTACTCAATATGTTCATTTTGCTTTCTTTTAGCTGACAGACACTGTCTCCTGATGTTACTGCTTGTTATTTGTATGAACTTAATGTATGCAGAAAAGAGTTTGTGGGGTCTATCCTATTATACTTCAAATTTGAAGGAAAAATTTCTTTTACCGGCTAACTTTTATTTCCTAGATAAAAACTAAAACAAAATGCTCCATCCCTGGAAGTGTTCAAGGCCAGGTTAGATGAAGCTCTGAACAACCTGGTCTAGTGGGTGGTGTCCCTGCCCATGGCAGGGGGCTTGGAATGAGATGGTCTTTAAGGTACTTTCCAAACCAAAACATATTATGATGACAATCAAGCTTGTCAAGGAAGTTGCTTGGTTTTCAATATTCTGAAAACCTGCTTCATATTTTAAGATACTTTTTACTCCTGCTGAGGTAACAGTGGGCATTTAGGAAGACAAATGTCCCTATTTTGTGCCATTTGAAATGAGGATATCTTTTTCCATATCATACATTTTTGCTCCCACAAGCACATTATCATATCTGCTATGGTTGGATCAAAATCTCTTATTTTGGGGGTTGCTGGGGGAGGAAATAATTTCTTCTTATGGTTTTCCAACCTGGCTCTGAAATAGTGATACACACTTGGCATTCAGGGATGTGTGTTAACTATTCTTTTAAACCCTGAGGACTGGATTCTAGAATGCAATCTGTAATTCACACAGATGCATAATAGAATGTAAAGAGGCAAATTCACTTATGTAGCCCAAGATTTTAGGGAGTATTTACTCACTTTTTTCAGATGTGAGGGGTTGCTTGTCTTCAAAAAAGTGTTTTTTCTCCATGTCCAAACCTTGTCCCTATTTCCATCCCCAGAAGATTTTAACTGCTTCTCACATGTAAATGTTTTCTATTAACAATGTTCTCATCTTTTGCTCACCTTGGGATTGGCCTCATCCTCGTCTTCATTGGAACTCTTGCAGCTTTAATATCAGGCTGCAGTGTGCTTTCCACTGCTTGACACGCAGCTGCAGGAAAGAAAATAATTCCAGATGTTTCTCTGGAGAGGCACTGCTCTTGAGAAACTGGATTTTTATTTTTTTTTCTCTATTAGTCAACACAGGCAATGATAGTGTTGCATATCTCTCATACAGTGTATCAGAGATGACAGCTTACAGTGCACCTGTGTGTGTATGACCTCCTAATAGAAGAAATAAGTTTTTAAGCCTTGACAAGTATTTTTACATGGCATGTACACTGTTAGATGTTATCATCTTCTCAGTGCCCCTGTCAGGCTGTCTGTTTCTCCAGATGCTTTTTGCTTATGTTTAGTTTTGGATTGTTCTCAGCCAACAAATTAAATGCAATTTAAAACTGGGGATTAGCACGTTACTGAAATCTCTGCTGTGCCTTCACCTTGCTTTTCCTTGCAGTGCTAGAGGAGGTGCTGGTTTCTATTGAGAATGAGCTGCAAGCAGTGGAGATGCAGATACAGGAGCTTGTGGATAAACAGCAGGAACTCATTCAAAAGAAGATGAGAGTGAAGAATCTGATAAAACAATCCTCAGGAGACGTGGAGGCAGGTGGAAGTAAAGACACGGAAACCTCAGCCGAGGCATGGAACAAAAAAGGTTTGCAGAGTCAAATTCAAATATCTTAACAGAGAGGTAAACTAATTCAGTAGGGGAAAGTGCATTCATGGACAGTTTTGTTTGGATAATTATATTGTCCTATTTAATTTTCATCAGCTGGGTGACCTGCTATCCTACATGGGGTAACGTTTGTACTCATTGGACATTTCTAAATACTAATCTGAGTTCTGGGCAGAATTATTACAAGAATGGCTTGTCACAACTACTTCTATTCTTTCCTTGTTGCAAAGTCACAACTTGATTTGATTTGCTCTAAGAATCCCAGAGTAAATTTTTATTGCAATGCTTGTGTACTTAAATTATATTGCAGGGCTAAGAGTTGGACTCGATTCTTGTGGGTCCCTTCCAATTGAGAATATTCTGTGATTCTGTGGTATTGCAATACTTACATTCCCACTTTGTGCTCTAAAATAATTGCTCTGGATCGTCTCAAGATTTGAGAATAACAGTTTTGCACTCTGAGTTCTTTCCTGCTTGAGTGGGTAGGACATTGGTGGTGTTTGACATGGGTTATGCAGCTTCACTATCGTTCCAAATTAATGCAAATTAGATGGATGCTGACTGCCAAATTAATGTAGAATACATTAGTATGGTGGAGTCAGTGCAAGAGGCAAGTGCCCCATGGTGGTCTGAGGGCTGCTGTCCTTTTGGAAGTGCTGTCTTTTCAAGTTCAACATTAAATGACATCTTGGATAGTTGGTGGGTCTTGACCACATTATGCCTTGCCAAATTTGACTCAGATATTTTAATTATTTTTCCCCTCCTTTTTTACTTCAATTGCAATTTGGGAATGTCTGTATCTATTGTATGTATTTGCTTTTTTTGCCTTTTTTAAAAATGAAATTATTTTGTAGTTTAATCCATATTTATCTATATTTGAGACAACTGCTATGCATATGTAAGGATACTGATACTTTATAATTGCAAATTGATGCTATTGAACAAATTATTTGTTTTGGGTAGCTCTGTGCCTAATTCTCTCCTCTTGTGGTTTGAAAACCAACATCTTTGCAATCCCATGCTGAGTGCATGTTGAATAAGAGCAGTGGCTAAATTTAGTCCCAGTATAAAGCTCATGGAAGTCAGTGGGAAGCTTTTCTTGGGTATAGAGAGCCTGGGATCTTGGCTGTGCTCTTTGTAAACTTCTTTGTAATGTCCCAGAGTTTAATTCTTGTATTGCATGTGGTGTAACCTGGGGTTCCCACAGTTTTTCTGCATTTTAATTTTAATAGTATGAAAATAGTTCATACCATTGCATCTGAAATTTAAGTTTTTACAATATTATCTCTTTAATTAATGCAGTCTTTAGCTCTTTATTGAAAAAAATACATTGGAGTGATTATTTTGGGGAAGATTAAACTTTCCCCCCACCTTTTTAGTAAATGCTTATTATTGATGGAATATATGGGAAAAAAATGCATCCCTGTTTCATTATACTATTTGTAATTGCTGCATTTGTGTGAGGGAAGCATTTGGACAACTGTTGCAGGGCTCAGGGTCTGGTTTGATTTATTTCCAGGGTGGGCTTCTCATTTCCAGTTAATTTTGGACTAGTGAGTTAACATGGTCCTTAGGGCTTTGAAGTTCATCTGCTTGTGAGGTTTTTTGCATTAGTTCACATTTATGTGCAACGAGAGCTTTGATCTGGGGGTGGACTGTGTTTACATTTTATAGAGTTTCCAAAAGTCCACCCTAGAAACTGGTTTAAACGGACTCAGGCTGTGTATGGCTTTTTCTTTGCCATTATTGAATCTTTAAACACTTTCCCAGGACTTAAAATTGTGTTGCTTCCTGATTTAGTTATTGAATATGTAAATTACCCTTCCTTCTTATATTTCAACTTGCTTATGAAACATGTTTGTTGTTGTGGTTTTTTTTTTTCCTTTAACAGATTTTCCATGGTATGAGAAGATAAAAACTGCACTGCAGGGCAAATTTAAACTCCAGAAGTTTAGGTCACTGCAACTTGAAACAGTAAATGCTGCAATGGCAGGAAAGGATATATTTCTTGTCATGCCTACAGGTGGTGGCAAGAGCCTTTGCTACCAGTTACCAGCTGTCTGTTCTGATGGTATGTAAGGAAAAAAAAAGGACATACATAAAGAAGTGCATTTATTTTCTCTCTTTTATAGGTATGTGGAAAATGACCACTATGTTGGTGTCTGATATCACAGTATGGGGGGGGAAAAAAGAGCAACTGCATGAGATAGATTTGCTAGAAATATTTTCTTTACTCTCTTTATTTTCTCTGAAGGAGCAATAACTGCTTTAAATTATTTAAATCTAAATCATATCTCCAAGGCATATATTTTATCAAGATTCTACTCAATACATTTTATTATTAAACACTGAAAGAACTTTTAAAAAGTTTATCACTATTTTTTCTTTTTTTTCCTTTTTAATTCAGTACACAGACTGTAAAGTATTGAAGTATGGGTATCTATCATTTGTCTCTTCCACTCTGAAGCTTGAGCTTCAGATTATTTGGGATAATAATTTTTAAAAATAAGTATCCAGTTCTAGTTTTTAAGCTTTTTTTGGTGGTTTTGTTTGATTGGTTTGGTTTTGGTTGGTTTTTTTTTTTTACATAACCCATCCAATTGCATGGAACTTTATTTATTTACAAAGACCAAATTTACCATTACCTACCACTGCTTAGTTCTGTGGTAAATTTACCTCATGACTGAGATATCCAACTTGCTTTGGTTTGTATATTGATTTTTATACTTTGTTTGTTGCAGCCCAGTTCCTTGTGGTCTAGATCCTAAGAGGAGGTGTGTGTGATGGACATTTAATAAGAATTATCCCAGTGTGATCTGGCACTCACTTGTCAGCTATTTTGGAAGGGAATCTGCTGCTGTGTATGAAGCTTAAGCTTACATTTGGCAGTTTCTTGAGAGCAGGGCTGATGCATTAGTAAAAAGTATTAGAGGAGACATTTGTGGCATGTGAAGTGTTCAGTTGGCACAATGATTGATTGTTACAGGTTTCACACTCGTGATATGTCCTTTGATATCTCTTATGGAAGATCAGCTCATGGTTTTGGAACAGCTTGGTATTTCTGCAGCTTTATTAAATGCCTCAAGCAGCAAGGTATGTTTAACTGCCAAGTCTTGGTGGTTTTTGTGCTGTATGTGCTGGTGTCTCACCTCTGTGTTGCTTGTGAATATTGAATGGATGACACAGATTTACCAGCTAATGCTGTTCTGTCAACAGTATCTTGCCAGCAAGGTGCTGTGATATGGGTAACATGAGTGAGCATCTTGTGTTCTTGTTTTAATGACATCAACAAACATGGAAACCAACAGCTTCCATGGAATAAATAGATTTCTTGGGGCTGTTTAGAGGATGTGAAGTACCTTTGGCTGGTGTGTGTTGTAAATTTTTACTCGGTTTCTAGGCTTGGACTAGGTGATTTTTGTCAACTAGTAACATGATGAGCCCTGCAGGCTTTGACATAACTATTTATCTCTCTTTAGGATGGAAAGCTGTTCGATCCAGAGGCCAAAAAGCAACTTATTTCCCAGTCTGTTATTAGTCAATTGCTTTTTAAAGTGAAATATATTTTCCTGACTAGCAGGAGGCTGGGATCATTAACTTTGCACGTGACACTGGATTTGATAAGTCAGTGGCTTGATGCAATGTGCAAACTTGAAGCCTGCTTTGAGGCAAAGCACTTTGAAAATTCAGTAATAAAGACCACGGTTGTGTGCAAGAAATTATTTTACACTTGTAGTACCACTGGCATATTTGGTACATTATCATGGCAGGGGGGTTGGAACCAGGTGATCTTTCAGGTCCCTTCCAACCCAGGCCACTCTATGATTCTGTGATGATCATGCTTCTACTGTATGATCAGATTTTGGCAGAGAATTATCCCAACTGCCAACTGTTACAGTTTACTGGGAAAATACTGATACCACACGATGAAGCAAAGACAAATATTCAATACTCTACCTTTTCAAAGTTCCACCAGAGATTTTCCAAGTATTAAAATGAACATTTTATATATAACAATCTTCTCCAGAGGCTTACAATAGTGGTAAATACCGTGTAACAGTTTGTCAGTCTCTGTTAATTACCCCTTCTGAATTGCTAATCACCTCATAAGAGCCTTAGCACTAAGCAACTTGAGTGTGCTGTCCCAGTTTGTTCCCCGCTGATGTCTCCTTTTGTTTTGAACAGGAGCACGTGAAGTGGGTCCACAGCGAAATGCTAAACAGGAATTCACAACTGAAGCTCATTTATGTGACCCCAGAGAAGATTGCAAAGAGCAAGATGTTCATGTCCAAGCTGGAGAAGGCTTACCAGGCCGGGTGTCTGGCTCGTGTTGCTGTGGATGAGGTCCATTGCTGTAGTCAGTGGGGCCATGACTTCAGACCTGGTATGCTCCTCAGAAACCCAGTCTGCAGGGTTATTCAGGCATCAACAAATAATTGGGCCTGAAATAAAGCTGCTTTCTTCATGTGTTGAGTAAATTCTTAGTGTATCACTAGGACCTCTGTTGGCTCAAGGAATTTAATTCAGAAATGACTGTATCCTTGCCCAGGAGCTAAGTGCGTGCAAATAGGGATGATTTCAACTTAGATTTTTCTGTCAGTGTTCTGAAAAACTCCTTATTCATTTCACTTTAATTGGAGCTTCATAAAATCAACGTTTTTGGCTGCTGTCTCTAATATGGACAGTACAGTTATCTTTAATCTACTGCTACATGAAAAAGTATCATTCTGTACACTGTTCCCTGGCACTTTAGGTGACAGAGGTAGAGCACTTTGTAAATTCATGAGATATATTTTAACCACCTCTAAAGCAATTGGAAACAAATGCCCTTGACTTGCAGGGGAAGAAAGTGTGCTTCAGTCTCTTCCCTGTCTTGGCAGCTTTAGAATATTGTTACTGGTTACTGTTTCTTTGCCTTTGAAAGAAAACCTGATTTGGAGCAATATGAACTGTAAAATCAACTTTTGCAGTTTTGTTAAACATTGTTGTCAGAGCCAAGAGCCATGACAGTTAAACAGGCAATGTGGCATTTGGATATGCACCTCTGGCTGCATTTCTGTTTTAAGGCAGCAAGTGATTGTCAGTATTGAGCCTTTAAAATCTTTCCTTATTACAGTCTGGTCTATGTATCCAAATTCCACATTGCTTATTTATTAGCAAAGCTGTGTTTACTCAAAAGCTGTATGTAAAAACAGATTGGCAAAATAACCCAAATGCTGGTTAATGTGATGCCACTCACATTTTCCTGACTTGAAGAACTTCTATTTCCAGATATCTTGCCTTCTGAATTGTCTGATAATTGCAGCCTTCCAGTACCTGAAGGGAGCCTACAAGATAGATGGAGAGAGACTATTTACAAGAAAATGTAGTGACAGAACAAGGAGAAATAGCTTCAAACTGACAGAGAGTGGGTTTAGATTAGATATTAGGAGAAAATTCTTTCCTGTGAGGGTAATGAGGCACTGGAACAGGTTGCCCAGAGAAGCTGTGGCTGCCCCATCCCTGGAAGTGTTTAAGTCCAGGTTGGATGGGGCTCTGAGCAACCTGGTCTAGTGGAAGGTGCCTTGCCCATGGCAGGGGGGTTGGAACTAGATACTTTTTCATGTTCCTTCCAACCTAAACCATTCTGTGATTCTGTAAAATTGAATTAGAAGACTTCTACTTTGGTAACTGCAGTATTATCCCACTGGATACTATCTACATAAATACATTTTTTAAAGTTTGGATTTGTGGAGAAAAATCTCTTTATTTCCACATTGTTTGGTTTTTTTCTGCTTAGACTACAAGTCTCTTGGTATATTGAAAAGACAGTTTCCCAATACTCCCTTGATTGGACTGACAGCAACAGCTACAAATCATGTTCTAAAGGATGCTCAGAAAATTTTGCATGTTCAGAAGTGCATTACCTTTACTGCCTCGTTCAACCGGCCCAACCTGTACTATGAGGTAGGTCTTTGTTCAGCTGCATTGCTGTCGTGTTGCCTCCTGTAAGGTACAGCTGATGAGTTTTAGAGCAGATTTTTTTAGACTAGATTTTAGTAATCAACAGCTTTTTAGTGATTGATGGTGTTATTTGATTGCTTCATGTTGCTGAACCCACTGTCCTCTGCCGAGGGACTTGGGCTGCTCTGTCTGTGTGAGCAAGACTTAGCAGACAGCAGTGTGTAAAGGAGAGAGGCAGGCAGCAGGCTCAAACTGCTGCAACCTGCTGGAAAATATGTCCTCTGATGGCCAAAATTATTGTGTCATGCTGCATTTTCAATTTGGCCACAGGTTATTTTATTTTTCTTGATTATGAGGAAAACTTATGGGTTTGTTTTTCTATGGACTTTTGAGTTGTAGTCTGACTGTACACAAAAAGAATTTTTGTTAAATGGCAGAATAGTTTTGTTTGTCATACTGTAAGAAATAGAATAACAGGATTGTTTGACACACTGTGTGCTCACTTGAACTCTGACATATGTGTATTTTACTTCTGAGGTTCGGCATAAGCCTTCAAATAATGAAGATTTCATTGAGGACATAGTTAAAACCATTAATGGAAGATACAAAGGACTGTCAGGTAAAAAAATGTCAAAAAAAGTGCACATATTATTTTTCATAATCTTGAATGTTACAGATGTTGGGATGTTTTCAACTGATACTGAAAAGTGTAAAGAAATAAATTCTACCTTCACATTACATTAAAGATCCAGCATTAGAATAAATGAAATTTCATAAGATCCATACCTTGAACAGTTTCTCTCCTCATTTATTAGTGTTTAAATCTCTTTACTGCCTACTTGTATCTTCTGAAGTATTGAAATAGAATGTTGATGTATATAGAACAATGTTCACATAGATAGGAATAACAGGAATTTTTAAGATCATAAAAACAGTTGTACATGTGTCATTGAATATCTGTGTCAGGAGACTTAGTATCTTTGATGCTTCTTTTTCATATTTGATTATAAGATTCATCTATTATTTAGTGCCCCCAATGGGTGTTATAGGTTGATTCGTGTTGAAAGCAGAACTGTGTAAGTTGGACTTGGTGTAACCAGTGAATTATGTATTGCAAATTAAGAGGAGGGACATCTTGCAAAGGCAACAGAACCCAGTTTTCCAGAGCAGCAGTCTGTCCCTGTCTCTGCTGTGAGCTCTGTGGATGTGATGAGCAGCTTCCAAGGAGCTGTGCCAAGATGATCACAAGATGATCATGGCCTTGTGTGTAATCCCTGACTTAGCCCAGACTGACTAATGACAAAAAGCAGATTTATCTGAAACCTCAGGTGAGATGCCATAGATGTCATAAGGAACAGCACCTCTTTACATAAGCTTTCATAAGCATTGTCCTCCATTAACATTAATAGAACACTCCCATGATTATGTGGACTGACAGCCATATTTCTTCTTTAGCCTACAAGTCCAAGCTGATAATTGAGGTTTCCTTCATGGATACAAATACTGCAGACTGAATAGACACAAAGACTGTATAATTCTTTTTATGCATTATTTTTAAGTTAATAAAACTTTCACAATTGTTTTTAAGTATTGGGGATTGTTTGGCTTTTTCAAGGCATTACAATGATGGATCTTTCACTTTTGTGCAGGAATTGTTTACTGTTTTTCTCAGAAGGATTCTGAGCAGGTTACTGTGAGTTTGCAGAAACTGGGAATCAAGGCAGGGACTTACCATGCAAACATGGATGCTAAATATAAAACCAAAGTTCATAAAGGATGGGCAGCAAATCAAATCCAGGTTAAGTAGATACTTTTCTTGGACTTATGTCTCATTCAAACAAATTGTATTTTGGTACCCTGATGGTTTCTTAATCTCTTTTTTTCAGGTTGTAGTGGCAACTGTTGCTTTTGGCATGGGAATTGATAAACCTGATGTGAGGTTTGTAATTCATCATTCTATGAGCAAATCCATGGAGAACTACTACCAAGAGAGTGGACGTGCAGGTGGGAAATGGCTTTTGCAAGGCCACCATTTACATCTGTTAAACTAGTAAAATTGTACTTCAATTTTTCAGCCATTTGTGCAAAGTCTCTTGTCTCTGAGACAGGTTTCAAAGTGTATAATGACACTCTGCCTCTGTAAAGAGGCTTAAAAGCAAATATAAACTGCATTCATGATCTCAGGCCTCTGTTGCAGTATAACAAGGAGTAAGTGGGTACCCAGCCCTTCACTCAGCATTTTTTAATTACTTGATTTTTATGACATTTGTGGCTTACCAGAATGGATATATGATTTTTTTAGTTATTTTCCTCTGTATAGCAACTGGCATGTGTGATTTGCTCCAATTGTCTCTAGATGATGTATAATCATTGTATGAATTTCAGTGGCCACAAGAATACAAGTAGGATGGGGAGTATGGAGCAGGGAACTTTAAGGATTGATCAGTGTATAGCAGAATAAATAGCTGTTATGGCTAAAAAAATGTTTAGTGGTGGTCTGGTTTTTTGATCTTATGCATCATTACTTTTTCAAAATCAGAGTTGAATCTACATGGGAAAAAGCTTTTCAGGGACCTTGAGGGGCAATTGGTTGAGATTTTAATTTTGTGTTCATTTTAATGCATTGCAGGTAGAGATGACCAAAAAGCTGACTGCATTTTGTATTATGGTTTTGGAGATATATTCAGGATCAGCTCAATGGTAGTGATGGAAAATGTCGGGCAAGAGAAGCTCTATGATATGGTATCTTACTGCCAAAATATGAACAAGTAAGTTACTGTAGTGGCTGGGTTGCTTAGCCTTTAAATAGTCTATTTTTGTTGGGTTCTTTAGAGGGCATTTGAAAAAAAAAAAAAAAACCACAAAAAAACCCAAAAAACAAAAAACAACAAAACAACCCAAAGCAAAACCAAAGCCCAACCCATCACCAAACAAAACCACTCACAAGAACAAACTTGCCAGCTTCAGGATAAAATTTTGGAAGAAGTGAAATACCTGTCAGCGAACACTGTTTGGATTTCAAATCCCATCCAGAGGAAAAATTCGAATGCTTTGGTTTTTACTCTAATGTACCAGTGTTTAATGGCCATATAGGAATCCACATGTGCCTAATGCTTTATCTACTGCACTGGGAGTACTTGGGAATACTTCATGGAAAACACTTGTATCCATGTTGTGGACTTTGTTAGCCTCAGTCTAAGAATGAGCTCATATTCTTAGGATTTTTCATTCTATTGAAATTGCAGATTATGCTTTTCTGCTTTGACCAAACTGTTCCTACATCGCTGTCAGCTCATTATTCCTGTTGGCATAACTGACAGGGAATACTGTGTTGCAATATTTGTTTTCTTATTTTTTCCTGAGATAATTCTTCATGCCAGTCTTCAGATATGAGCTGTCCCAAGGGCCCCTCTTGTTGCCATTTTCATGGTTTATAACCCTCGGGTTCCATAGTCCCTGTCTGCTCTCCCAGGTGTCGCCGGGTGCTCATAGCCCATCACTTTGATGAGGTGTGGGATTCTGCAAACTGCAACAGAATGTGTGATAACTGCTGCAGAGAGAACGGTGAGTAAAGGACAGAGAACGTGGGAAAAGATGGCTTAAGGAAATATATCTAGTTCAGAAAAACTATAAGCAAATTTTGTGAACTCTGCTTGTAATACCCCCTGTTTTCGAGGCACAAATTTCGTTATGCATTTCAGCTTTTGGTGCTGCTGAGTTCAGGGTGTTTAGCAGGATACTTCCTGGTTTGGTTTTCTGCCAAAGACTTTGGTATCCTTCAGTCTCCACTGTTCCCCTGTTCCCAAAAGGTAAGCTGGGGCAAAGGGAACGTTGGCTTACCTGTTTAAAAAAGATTCTGGTAGGAGTCAGGTTTTGTTTTAGGGTTTGGGTGTAAAAGGTTTATTTGAGGAGGAGCCCCTTGCTTTCTGCATGCCAAACTGTTCATATTTAGGCTCTGAGAAGGTACAGTTTGCACATCCTCTCACTACTTCCCTGGTAAAATCCCTGAGGATTTCAGTGCCACGTGCTCATGAATTGTACCTGTGTCAGGACTGTGCATGACAGGTGTGCAGAACAGCTGAGCACACTAACTCAGGGCTTTGATCTGTGTTAGCCCTAACAGCACAATGTCTGTCCAGCATGTGCTCTTCCTTTGGAAAAAAGCTGGGATCATAAGAGTGAAGGCACAGAGGGAGGTTGGAAGATAAGCTGAAACAAGACCAGCTGCATGATAAGAGGATGGTTTCAGTAGAACGTGGTTCTGGGACATCAGTTCTTTTGCTGTTTTGGCCATAAACATCCTGAGGTTGTTGGGGGGTCATTCTTGCTTTAATTGTCATTTTTGGTACTTGTCAGAAAGCTGAAAGTCACAAAAGATGCACAAAACATCTGTTGCTGCATTTATAAAGTGAGCACTGTGGTTTAGACATAGGAAAGCCCCGAAGAAGCTAGAAACTCTGAAAGTAGTGCTGAGAGAAAATTGGTCTTGGGCATCTCTAACTGGACACACAAAACCACCTTATAATTCTTTAAGGACCAGGTGTATATTTGTAATATGAGGAGATGGTATTTTGCACATATTGTATACCTGTTGCAAAAAGGATTTGGATAATATAGTGATCAACACTTGAAAAAACTTAGGAACAACTCTGTATTCAAAGCTATTCTCATAACTAGACTTAATTTCCATCTACATGTTTTGGGATGTAAAGTAGACAAAAATTTAACTTTTTTTTTCTTTATACAGTTAATTATATAATCAAACTGTTTTGCAAAATCATGCAAGTGACAATGTCTTGTTATCTTCTATTTAGAAATGGGGTTTATTTGACATTTATACTGGGATCAGAGGTTGGGAAGAGTACGGAACTGGCTTGTCCCCAAGGCTTACAGGAGCCATGTGGTGAAATATAGTTGAGATATATCCTGTTTACTGCTGGTTCACCCCCAGGGCCTTTTGATACACAAGCAAGGTCTGAGGAAACCTTGCAGCAGTACTCGTTTTTCAGTCCTTAATTCTTAGTATTGGAGGAGGCAGTTGGGGTAATTCTGTGCCATAATCTGATCATGCACAAGAAGGGTGATCATTATGCTTAGAATAATTATTGGTGAAGCTTATTTTTATAATGTAATTAACACCTTTTTTTCTGTCTCATTTTGTCCATAAGTGTCTTGAGAGAATAAATGTCTCGCTTATATTCTTCACTCCCTCTGTGCTCTCTGATCTTATCATAATAAACACTGTGGGTGAGGAAAAGGGATCCAGCTGTAACATAGCAGCCACCTTGCAAATTCTGTGCTTCCTAAATGCTTCTTTGAAATAATCTGTGTGGTTTGTAACATTAAATACAAGTAGAAGAAATGTTTGCCAGATGGGAGTTTCAATAATGAAGTAGAAAGACAGATGTGAGTACAAATATATCCTAATGGTCAGAGGGGAAAGTTACAGCTTTATTTGTTAAGTTACAGTTTTAAAACAAAAAAAACCCAAACCAAACCATTGCTACTATGCAGCAGATATGTATTTATCTCTAAATATATAAAAGTATATACATGTATATATGGATACTATCTAAATAACCATAAATAACTTGCTATTTAAATATTCTTTCACTTTTATCTGCAGCATGTGAGAAGATGGATGTAACAGGATACTGCAGGGATCTAATCAAGATACTTGAGCAAGCTGAAAGCATGAGTGAGAAACTCACCCCACTGAAACTAATTGATGCATGGTCTGGGAAAGGTGTGTCCAAGTTCAGGGTGGCTGAAGTTACTCCACCAAAGCACCCTCGAGAGGAACTGGAGAGAATTATTGCCCATCTACTGCTGCAGCAGTATCTGAGGTAAGATGATTAGTTTTGTTTTGTTTGTTTTGAATTTTTTAAACATCTAGTAGTCATTTTTCTTTATTCTTTTGTTACTTCTGTATAGCATTAATGGATACATTCCACAGTCTTGTTTTTAGCCTTTGTTTCAGGTGCACTTAATGTATTTCTAAAACTCCACACATATTACTATGTTTCCACTTTAAAAGTTGGAGGAACATTTGCAGTGCTGCATCTTGGGCAATTTTAAAAAGCTGTGGATAAGGAAAGCAAAAGGGGTTGTCCACATAAAGTTTTAAGTCGGGACAGGCTGGCAAATGTGGAAAGTGGTACCCAGAAATGTTAAGAAAGCATAGTGAAAATAACAGTCCTGCTTTTGTAAGTTGGCTGTCAGTGTTTTGTCTGCTCTACAAGTTCCAAGAATATGTAAAAATCAAATATTTAATCCTTTTATTTTTGTCTTAATTCTTTTTTGCATCTGTTTGTACAGCTGACTTTTTTTATACTATTAAGAGAGTGACAAGATGACTTACTACATCTTTTTCCTCATTTTCCTCCATGTCTTCCAAGAGGTGTCTGAGTGTGTGTGTAAAGGTCCACAAACTGAATTATGTTAAATATTGACCAGACTGGCTCGAAGTTAACTGACTGTCCACTTGAATAAATAAAGCAGAACCAAGCTGGTATTTGGAACATTCAACAGAAGGGTTCATGTGTCCCTTTTGTCATGGAAAGGGTTGTCAAGATTGAACAGGATGCCCAGGGAAGCAGTGGAGTCACCATTGCTGGAAGCATTCCCAGTATGTGTGGATGTGGCACTTGAGGACGTGGTTTAGTGGTGGTGCTGGGCTGATGGTTGGACTTGATGATCTTAGAGGTCTTTTCCAACCTTTTAATGATGCTGTGATTTTTCCCCCTGCATGGTCAAGCCTGTCTTTGTCTCCAGCCTTCCCTTGTAACACTGATTTAATTCATGCAGGGAAGACTTCAGCTTCACGGCATTTGCTACAATATCCTACCTGAAGGTGGGACCCAAAGCCCATCTGCTGAGAAACGAGACCCATGTCATCACTATAGAGGGGATAACAAACAGGAAGAGTGTTCACAAGGTATTTATATCTCTACTGATTTGCTATATGGATATCAGCTCCATTATAGCTTATTTGAATAGTTTGGTATCTGCTCAAAGTATTTTTGTAGAATGCAATCAAACAGGATTTAAAACAGACCTCATACTTATTTTCTCTGTCGTGCAGGAACATGGAAAAAGAAGGAAAACAATGTTAGAATTCTAACAGAATTGTTTATAACTTACAGGTCAAACCATCTCAACCTTCAAATTCGAAAGGAAGCAGGGAAAATGCTCAGACTGTTTCAAAGGCTGTCCAGGATTCAGTGGGGAAGAAGTTACAGGAGCATAAGCGGCCTGGCTGTGGGTCTAACTTAAAAGCAAAGAAGCCAAAGCTTGAGGCAGGTGGAGTTGACCAACCAGTGGTTATTGACTGAGTTTCACAGACTACATTTAGGATCTAATCAAGTTTACTTCTCCATGGACAATGCAGTAAGTTCAGTTTGTGCTTTAGTAATTTCTTTTGCATTTTTTTTTAAATAAAAACCAAACAGGGAAACAAGTTATCTAAAAAAAGTCCAGCACTGAAG
>NW_021940682.1:3216648-3229603 GCF_001715985.3 Manacus vitellinus | reverse complement strand
CTGCTGACTGCAAGCATTGCTCAGCACACACGAGGTTGGGTGCTAGATTCAGTTTTATTTATTTACTGACTTTTAAGGTCTTGGCAGCCAAAGATCAGAAAGGCAAGTTCAAACTCGTTAATAAATGTTAAGTTCTAGGGGGTTGCATTTTGGTTCTCCCCCCATCCCCTAACATTTACATGTATAACAACTTAAATATAAACCAAACATCATTCATGTCCTTCATCTTTATTTTTCTGATTAAATCGTGACAGTGACTAAAGCTCAGTATTTCATCTACCATTTAACTGAGACCTTTGCAAAACTTGGAATTAATTTAATTAAAAAGAGTCATTCTCTTTAGAGTGATTTTTCTGGGGGAAGTCTCAGTATGTATTGAAACCTTTGCAGTTAGTGGAGTACAATAAATTGTTCCCAGTGTGACACTAAATAAAGAGCAGGTCCCAAGTAGCAATTGCAGAACCAAACAAAAAGCTAGAATGAAACAACCCATGTCCCTGGGTGGCCCTATGAAATCCATAAAGAACATTAAGCATAGCTTAAACTGTTGGGCTTTATCACCTAGGCACTAAATTAAGCCTAGCAACTAAAAAAGGAGGAGCTTGGTTGAAGCAGGTCTGTACAGCCACATCACTATTAATAAAGTGCATCTTGCATAAGTAAACATGCAGCCACTGGGCCAGTTACTACTGAAAACAAACAGCTTAAACCCCCTTAATAGTAGATATTTTGTCACTAGTTGTAATTTAGTTACCATCATATCAAGTCAAAGTGGGAGTCTATACTTGCAAAAATTCCTTCCTGGAACCAATGTGCAGGACAGTGGTAAAGAGGAGCACACAAGAAGTGACCAGGACCTGTATTCCCCAAGAAGACTTTCATTAAGCAAATGTAGTAAGTGCCTATTACGAATCCCATCGGGATCCGGGACTGCCATTCCAAATGGCATCTTGTACCATCTACCACCTCAGCTGGACACCTCAGCCTGATCCACAGGCTCCTTCCAGGGAAGGCTGCTGCAGGTGACCCCTGCCAGTGCTGCTGTGTTATCCTTCCTGGGAGTGCCCTCAGCCCACCGGTCCTGTTGGAGCTGGGATGGGATGCACCAGTGCAGCTCTACAACTGGAAAGCTGAAGTGAAAAACAGTTAAAAAGCTGCTCTCACCTGACATCTCGTCATGCCAAAGCATGTGTTCTGTACTTAGCTGAGCAGTAAATACATGGGGGGAAAAAAGAAAAAACCAAAGGATAAGGCATCCATCTTGCTGTGTATTTGCAGCCCATATTCCAGGTGGTGAGAGCTCTGAGCACCCTGTATCCTAAAACTGTTCATCTGAGCCAGCTGGACAGAGCTGTGGCAGGTACTCACTGGTGTGAGCAGTGGAGTGGTGCCAGTGGGATGGCAACAGGCTGCCTGACTGCTTGTAAACATTCACCTGAGCACATGGTTTGAAGAAGCAAAGGCTTTCCCAACCCTGGCCATGACTCAGCCCGCCCAAGGCTGGAGGAGCTTTTGGCAGGTAAGGCCACACCTTCCCATGAAGGCATCCTGGCTCTGGTGGTGGCTCATGGGCTGAGCTGAGGGAGATGCCCAGAAATGAGCCATAGGGAAACTGGGCTCTGGTAACCACAGCAGGTGGAATGGGTGGTTTGGGGAAGGGAGCTACGAGGCAGGCATGGGATTCAACATGTTTTTCTTGCCTTTAGAAAGGCTCCCTCACATTCCAGTGAACACAGCACTATCTTAAAATGTGGCCTTCCCTGTGCTGCTGAGGCTGTTACAGCCCTGTTTTCATATGCTCATCTAGACAAAAAGTGTTTGCCACCACCAACCCACTTGATTTTGTTGCTGCACTTCTACACAGATTAAGTTGACAGTCAGTATTTTGACAAGATCAACACAAAATCTTAATAGGGAATTGCATTTATCCCTCATTTCTGGTGATCCTGAGAAAACAATTTTACTTTGTATCAAAACTATACAAAATGGAAATGAGGTTTTGTTCAATCAAAATAATCTTCTATATCGATATCTGGGTTCAGGAGATCTTCACCATAGGCTGAAAGATCCATCTGATTTAAAATTAAGTTTTCAAAGGTTTCTTCCAAGTCCGTTTCACCGATCAGCACAGCTCCCACCATTCGGCCGTTCTGCATCACTACCTTCACGTACTCCTGTCCCTTGGTACATCTCAGCATCAGTTCGTGGTCTGAGCCCAAGCCCTGAGCATTGTACTTCCCCAAAACCACCACCTAACAGAAGGAAAAGGAGAAAGGAAAAGCGCTCATAAGAACATTGCAGTGGCTTTTAGTATTTCTGCTGCCAGCAGATCTAGGCCTCAAAAGACAGATGTAAACAGGGAAGTATTTGTCCTTAGGGACCTTCCCACAACAAAACCAACAACAGACTCAAAACTCTTCACCTTGAAATATCATACACAAAACCCCACAGTAAACGAGTTATCATGCTGAACTGTGTTGAATTTATCCATGAGCAGAACCTTAATGAAATGGAATATATACAGGAATACAAGGCAGATCAGTTGTCATTCACCAACTGCAATTTGTAATGTATCTGTAAAGATTTTAGCTCTTTCCAGTTTCTGCACTCAAGGTTAGTATGAATGGAGACAATCTGAGCTAACATTACTTACTATGTAAAGAAAACTGTTTTGTCAATATTAAAGCACCTGCTCAGTGTTAACAAGTGAATATATACTAGCAATCTGTGTTACCCAGTGGTTTAAGACCATTAGACTGAATTTACTTTACCTTGTAATTGAAAAATTTCGTAACATGAGCAAATAGTTCAAAGCTGAAATCCATTTCAATAGATTCCCCCAAAGTATCTGCTGCCATGCATTTTGCTGCATACCATCCCATCTGCCGAGCTTGAGTCCACAGTCTCATCTAGAGAAGACAATTGGAAAGATTTAAATCACAAGACACGTGTGGCTGTGCACAGGCCGACACTCGCTGCTCTCCTCAGTGCTCACTGCGTGTTCCTGGGATGCTCAGGAGGGCTGGACAGCTCAGCTTCCTGCCACCCAGATAAAGTTACCTGTCATCAACACGCCCAGGATTAGCTACTTGCCCAGACTTTCCCTTCTGGGAGTGTGTCACAGTGTGTGATTTGCTCTGTGGGTCAGACTGACTGTCTCAGACACTCGCAGGGTCGGACGTACCTGGTGCCACACGGGGCTCGGCTCCCAGGCTGCCGTGCAGATGTCTCCAGCTGCGTACACATCTGGCACTGACGTGTGCATGTGTTCATCTACTTTGAGTCCTCCATCTTCCCCTACAGCAAACTGAGGTATTTGCACAGGTCAGCAATGAGAGAAGTAATAATTTTAACTGTCATTCAATTCATCCACATTAAGCGATCATCTCCTTTGTTACTTTATTATTTAACATGAGACTATCCCAAATGGCAAGACCTCCACAGAAGGTACAGAGCATTAAGATTATTTCTAGACCACAGCACAGGTTTTTAAAATGCTATTACTCATACCTAGGCAGGGAAGTGACAGAGCTTGCCAAATTTCAAATCACACTACGTGTGTTTCAGGGACACTCAGTCTTAAGGTTTCATTTTGTATTTTTGCCAAGGTGAGAAAATACCAATGTAAAAACCTAACTCCTGATCTATCCTTATAATGCAGGCCTGGAAGTCTCTCATGGCTCAACATCAGATCTGTGTTTTCAGCATTTTCTTCTCTTTTAATCAGAGCATAGCATTTTACTTCCTAATCAGACAGAACCACTAAACAGCAAACACCCCAACATACTGGCTTTGTCCGGAATAATTTTCTTAGTAGTAGCTGGTATGGGGCTATTTTTTGGATTTGTGATGAGAACAATGTTAATAACCCAGGGATGTTTTAGTTGTTGCTTGGGTAAGCAGAGCTTACCCAAGACCTCTTCTGTTTCTCCTGCTGCCCTGTCAGCTCTAAGGCTGGGGCTGCACAAGAAATTGGGATCGGAAGCAGCTGGGGCAGCTGACCCCACTGACCAAAGGGGGACCCCAAGCCACATGATGTCCTCAGCAAGAGAAGCTGGGGGAAGGAGGAGGAAAGGGGGACATTCATAATTATGGCACTTGTCCTCCCAAGTAACTGTCATGCCTGTAAACCCTGCCTTCCTTGGAATGGCTGAACATCTCCCTGCTGATGGAAAACAGTGAATGACATTTTTTTGGTTGTGTGCACAGCTTTTGCTTTACCTAAATTGTCTTTATCTCAAAGTGAGATTTCTCACTTTTAACTCTTGTGCCTCTGTTTCCCCTCCCCTCTGTGGGGACCCAGGCAGCAGCTGGGTGGGGCTGAGCTGCTGGCTGGGGCTAAACTGGACACTGAACATGGACACAGAATGGTCCAAAGGCTGAAAATTCTCATGGCAGCTACGAACTCTGGAATTGTCATCCACGTTTGGATGTTGATTCAGTGTGACTTCCCTTGGTGAATATGAGCACTGCTATAGCTCAGTGTCCCAGATGAAGAATATTGGAAATAACTGCTTCCTTCCCAGGAGAAGATGTTAAGATTCTTAAGATAAGAATATGCTGCAGAATTAACACAAAAATTATTCTACTTTTTTGCCACATCAGCCAATTATACAAGTGTTTTTCTCTATTTGTATAGGCTTAGTCTAAGAGCTTATACTGCATATATACTGTGTATATACAGATGGGGAGCAACATAATAAGCCAAGACCAGAAATAAAATACATTTTTCTCATGCTGGATGTTTCAATATCAACATACCTGCCTCATTTTGAGATGCTGCACAGTATTCAAAACCTTTAGCAATCTGTATTTCACGTCAGAACAGAAAGAAAAAACCCATAAAGCTTCTTTCACCTTTCTTAAAAGAAACTTAAGCTCCAGAATAAATCAGTATACTTACATTATTGCCATCCAGGAATGGTTTAACATTTGGCACTACTCCAGTTGCACTGACAATGAAATCACATCCGTAAATTTTTCCATTAGTTAATTCCACATATACAGGCCACAGCACTGAAAAAGGGGAAAATTTTGCCCTGAGAATGTAACCAACAGAAATTATTTTATTTATTATGTTTTATAATAAGATATGAAATAAAAAGAAAAAAAAATCTTTTGAGATAATTTTCATTCAGTGGAATTTATAGACAGAATTATTCATGAAACAAGGAATATTTTCTTCTACTTTCAAGGTTTACTTCAGTTTTCAAACAAAATGTTGGTAGTTTTTTTTCTTCTTTTCTAACTAGATTATTAAAATGTGACTTTACTGGACTGGGACAAGGAGGGAATGTTCTGCATACAGGATTTCGGTGACTTTATGGAAAAAAGGTCTGACCCATGAAGTTTTGTAATTTAACTGTAGCCCATAAATTTGATACTCTAAGTTGCTAGACCCCCATTTATAGAGATAAAGGATTTATGTTCCAAATCTGTATTTACTTGCAAACAAGATCAAACATGCTCCAGCACTGCTTCATGTTCAACACATTATTTTTAATCAGCACTGGCACTTACCCTGATCTGGTTCTACATTTTTCTCTTCTTTAGGAAAAGTCAGAGAAGTCCTCTGCAGTTGTATAAATTCTTGCTGTAAGTGTATGTTCTTCACTTCACATAATATTTCAATATGTACTTTATGAGAAAACTAAAGAAAGACAAAGTTGTAAACATAATGATTAGCAATAATAAGATTTTTAATAGCAACTATACCTTCACCTAAGTTGACATTACTAAACTGGAAAAAACCCCCACCATATCTCCCATCCCAAAGCATGACATGTTAGCCAGGTTCCCACGCTTTTTCCTCTTTTTGGCACAGATCTAACCATAGCCAATGGCAATTTACCTGCTTTTTCAGATACATGATTTTTCTGGCATGCCAGAAAACATATTCAAGTTCCCCTGAGCTTACAGGAAGAGAATTCAAAACTTATCAGAACAGAAAAAAGTAAATTCATCTTTTCTATTTTTCAGGATTGCAAATACTTCATTTTTCTATCAGGAGTGAAATTCGGCTAACAATATTAAGTTTATGGTCTAAAAGCCATAAAAACATATTCTATTCCATCAACCTGTGTTTCAACCACCTACCCCTATTCTGAGCTCAAAACAGAAGGTGGAGTTCCCTGCTTTTTGAACTATTTTGTGGATTCTGGCCTTGAACTGCTTTATTCTCCACTACAGAAACATTTCCACAGCCTTCAACAGCCAAACCACCACCAATTAAGCTGCTGAATATCCTAAACATCCTTTAGCTGGTGTTCTAAAGCCACTTCTGTAGAATCTATGACTGATCACCTTTAAAAGGTCATTTCTAAAAATGCAAACCAGATGCAAATACCTGACAGCTAAGAAATTAATAAATAAAAAAATGGATTAAAAATATGCAGTGTGAGGATTTTTACTTTTTTTCAAACATGAAACTCCATGTCCATGTCCACTACTGATTTTGCATTTTGTTATCTGCTGTGACAGGAGGCTGATGTTCAATCCTACTGTTCCATTTTGCACATAAGAAAATGTGTATGTGGCAGCTAAAAATCAGGACAATAGAAGTACCACTGCTTCTGATCAAAGCTAGGATTGACACCAGTCTTACAGAAATATGCAAGCCAACATTTATGTTTCAGTCTGAAGAGTAACTTGCTAAAACTATGCCAGTGGATCCAGCTAACCACCTTTTTCCTGAAGCAGAAAATTTTACTTTATTTGTGTTAATGTATTTTGCTGTTTACTTCTTACAGGAGAACCAGTTCAAGCACATTTTATTTTTATTTTTATAATAACCCTGAATGTGACATTTTATGTTCTGTCCTCATGTAGTTAAAGCAATATTCAAATGAATGTGTAAGCAAGACTGTTCCACACCTCTTTAGTCCCTTTAAGATGCAAGCCCTCGTGCCAGTCAGGGCCTAAGGCACTGCCCAGTTTGTCAGATGCTGCAGTGGGTCTTTCTTTTTCCTGGCTTCCTGAAGGAAACAGATGGAGCATTTCAGATTTAATGTACATACATGGCTGCCCACAGAATTCACAACAAGGATTCTCAATTAATAGAAATACCATCGGGCTGCCAAAAGGGAAGACAAAAGTGTAATATCCAAAAAAACCCACAATCATTTGCAGACAAATCAGACTCCAGACCAGTATTTTTAACACCTTTCAACTTCATATCTCTCATTACTTCACTATCTCTGAAACAACCATGCCCCTGTTATGTGCCTGCACTATCAGCCAGCCAGCCCCCAACTGCAGCAGCTTCTGGAGACCCACTGTAGACACTTTTTTGTAGCTTAATATCACTCATATTTAAACTGATGTCTGCTTGCTGGCAAATGTGCACTTCCACTGCACAAAACATTACTATATTAACTGATTTCAGGACTCTCTTTAACACCAAATGCTGCTGCTGCAGTGTTAGGAGTCTAAAGCACCACACCTTCCACTGTGTACTTGGTTCTTTTACACTCGATCGGAGTCTCTCGTTCCTCAGCAGTCAGCTTTGGAATGAGAAATTCAGCTGCTCCTGCATCAAAAAAAGTGTTCCCAATGGCTTTGTCTTTGATAGCCCAGATGACTTCACAGCCTTGAATTTCATACCTGTGGACATTTAAACAAGGGATAAAGTGACAGGCGACCTGAAAAGCAACATGTTTAGAAGTGTGTCAAGTTCCCTTCCAGAAGCCAGAACTAAAGGGATCCAAGACTTTTAAACCTATCAAATCCACTTCTAAATAAGGAACCCATTAAAAAAAAAAACCTCCTCAAGTTGACAGGTCATACTTTCTCACCAGCACAACCTTGACTGAACCAGGGCAGGGGATGAGGGGAGGTAGATAAAATTTGTAATAATAATACTATTTAGTATTTCCTGCTCCCCATAATGTAAAAGAAGTTCTGGCATTTTTGCCAGGCTGCCCACTGCTAAAACCAGGCATGTGGATCTCATTTGTACTATATGGAACGTGAACTGCATATTCTTGATATCTGTGTGTCAAAGCTTCTTTGGAAGCTTTCCTAATTGTGTCATTAAACACCACTGGTTTATGTGACAGTAAGCACCACTATACTAAGAAGAAAATAACTGTAATCAGTTTTGCTACTAAATGCTTTAAGAGCTACAATTTTGAAAGTCAACCTTCTCCCAAACTCATGTTCACTAGAATGAACATTGCATTGTTAAAGATTTTATTTAAATATGTATCATTCAAAATCTTAGTTGTTTACTTACACTAATTCAAGGGCAATCCCACCATTTCCTACCACAACTATTCTCTCAGCTTGAGCCAAATTCTTCTGAAAAGCCTGCATTAAGAAAGGAAAAATGTCAGTTACAACTTCAATCATGTTCCTTCACACCAATGAATTATACCCTTTTCAATTTTTTCTTGCTCTTAGTCTTATTTTGATTTTCTCAGTCTAATGCTACACACATAGGCTGAGATCTGTAACAGAAGCTCGTGAAACCTGTGAAGGGATGAAGTAACTGATACAGCCTTACAAGCCTCAAACTGAGATAGGAATTAAATAATTACATTTAAGCTGACTAGACAGAGCTTTTAGAAGTATCCTGGATTCTATTCTCTGTCCTACTGTTCCTTCAGTAGCTTTTCACTGTAAGAAGCAGCCCTTTGTACCATGTACCAGACACACCTTCCCAGGGAAGTTTCTACAGGTACCTACTTCCTCTTTATATTTTCAGATTGGATTCTGCCTGAAGGGTGAAAGAATATAATTTATTCTATATTATCGTGTTAGAAATACTGTGTATGAGCTATCTATAAACTTAACAAATTTAGTGGCTAAATAATTTATTAAATGGTATTAATAAGGCTGTTTTTCTGCTACTGAAAATGTTCCTATTTAAGGATGTATAATAACAAACATCATCTTCTGTTTCTTCATTTTACTCCACAATGATTTTTAGTATTTTGCACCAGATGCAGGACCACATTAAACACTTTTAAGTCCAGAACACATTTACCTGTGCACTGTCAGTATCCCGGATTCCTAATACATATGGGTTTCCTTCAAAAATTAATTTTGGTTTTGCTCCAGCACACAGGCAAAGTTTTTCATACACATATTCCTTCCCATCTTCGGTGAAAATTTTCTGTTAAAAATTAAGAAAAAAGAAAAATCAATTCATTTAAGAGAATTCCCCTAAATCAAGACACCTAAGAGAACTTCAGCTTTCTTTTTTCTTAATGTCAGAGTAATTTGCACAGATTAAAAGCTGTAACTGGCTTCTTAATGAGCAAGCCTTCATACAGCCACTGATTGTGTGACATTTATTTGCAGCACACTCACCACAGACCTAAGTATACGACCAATAAAATGGCAAGTACACAGTGCACTCCGAGAAAGACCAAGTTTACCACTTGGTGGCACTTTGTACTCACTAGCTGTGCTAAAAGAAAACTGTTTTCTGTGTGACAAATGTCCCCCTGGCCCCAGTAACAGAAGCAGATTACTATATACTAGCAATTAAGAATCTCATTCTAAACATTTCAACAGCAGTCAGCCTGTGTTAACCAGGCACAGGCTAGGACACAGTTTAGAAAGACTGCAAATTCTGTTCTGTGCTGAAGAAAAAGGGAAGGCTCTAAAGCTATGTCATTCTGAAAAAATAAAATCTTAAATATAACTATTTTATGACCTTACTTGTTGTTTTACAAATTAGAAGCTGCATAGTGGTTTTGCACAAAGAGAGTTTTTAAAGGTTTTGGGCAAAAGATCCTCTAATTACATGAATTATTTACATCCACAGGGACCTAAGCTAAGACACCATGACAGTAACCATGTAAGAATATCATTAGATTCAGAACATTATTAGAATCCAACTGGAACCACATCTCTGAGATTTAAAGTGAGCGAAACCAGTTTTGGGTCTGAACGTGAGTTTCTGATAAATGCTGAGGTGAAAAGTAACATGTTGACACAGATGCTAACGAGGATCTGCACATGCTGTACACTGCTCATACTTCCAGTGTATTTCCTGCTAAAAGAAAGGAAGAAAATGTGGAAATGCTGGTTCCTCCAAGAATTATTTATTTTTGGTATCACGAAGTTGTTAACATTTTGGTTTCTGTGGCAAAGAAACAGTAATTTAGGAATAAGAAACATCTCCAGTCAAGGGTTATAGAAGTTTTCACATTCCTATATTGACAGACAGTATTGGTTTCACTGGCTGTTTTCCCTGCTATTCCAATCAGATATTCAACGCAGTATCTCTAAGGTGTCAGAGATTTAAATCTAAAAGATACGGTTTCTTAATTAACAAGTAATTTTTGATGGGACAGTTTGGTCCCCTGTACATACTTCTACTTGAAAAACAGTGTAAGCAACAAGTGAATTAAAGTTAGGAAGTATTTTCTTTTAATTTTGGTAACTTAACACTTCAATAACCAGAATGTTCTCACCCAGAATTTTTCTCACCCAAAACACTCAACTGCTTCCAAAATTATTTTTTATACGAATAATTTGAAAAACTACATAAAAAGAAAATATTAGCTTACGTGTTCATCACTTTTCAACTGTTTTACTCCAGACTGTATAACTTTAATATTGGGGTATCGTTTTTCTAATATGGAACTTGGTTGCTCCTCTACATCAAATTCCTCAAGTGTTTTGGAGACCTGTAGGAAAAAGACAGTTGTTTAAAAATATGGACCATTTATCCCTCTCTTTTTCTAAAGCTTGTAACAGAATGTGTTGTGTTCATTTCCAGTAAAGAAGTTTTCACAGGGTAAAGTCCATACTGCCTGAAAACATGTTATCATGTTACTGCTAAAAGTTCCTTTTTCTATACAGAATATTCTTACGCCTATTCCTGGTTAAAAAGTCAAAGTACTACAGGGAATTTTAACCCTAGGGATAGAGATTAAGTTCCTTTAGAGTGGGGAAGAGAGCAGTGTTTTCCAAGATCTGAGTACCTCTGCAAAACTAGCCTAATGAACCTACTAGCCAGAAATCTGAATCACACAGGGATTTTATTTTCTTTTTCAAACCAGCAAGAAAGAGGTCACTGAATCACCAGCTGCTGGAGACATAGATGAACCTCAAGGCAACTTCCCAGAAGGCTATCCCTTCTTTTGCTACTTTGTCAGAAGTCTGATTCTCTCCCAGGTTCAAACACACTGCTGTATATGAGAACCATGGGCAAGACCAAGACACCATTTCAGTGCTTAAAATGGAGCAGCCACTACTAAAGCAGTGAAATAAAACTTCAGTAGCTCTGAAAACACTTCAACCATGTAAGTACCCAGTTCAACCTTTACTGGAATGGTGTGAATACACTCACCAGTTACTAATGATTCTGAATCACTATAAAATAGCTCATCAGTCCTACTGACACCACTGCAATCACATTAATGTGGAAACAATTTCAAAGTCACGGGCATTTTCAGAACTGGGTTCTAAATTATCTGTACATATAAACTTTGAAGAGGTCTTGCCATAAGAAAAATCAAGTCTCTCTTACCTGTTTGAAATTAGTTACAGCTTTTATAACTGGGGAAGCTGTCATTAAAAAAATGTCTTCTGAAGGGAATTCCGTGGCCAGCTTGTAAAGAAACAGAAAAGTGATGAGAGTCACCATCAGATTTTGACTTTAAGACAATAAAACTACTGATGAAAAGTAATATGTGTTAATGCATTACTTTAGTCTTGTAAAATCCTATTGTATAAATATGACTTCAAGTTTGTGGAAACGAAGAGAATTTGGAGACCCAGTATTTCAATTAATTCACACACAAATACACCTTCAAGAACTGCAGCCATGGTGTAAAGGACTACTTTATTCCCACAGTATTCCAAAGGCCAACCTGTGGAACAGACTATGATCATGTGGTGCCTGGAGACACCCAGTTGCTGAATGCACATTTTTCTTATTGCACAGCAGTGACTAATTGTTTACAGGTTTTTGAAAGATGAAATGCTGATTTCTACTGGGTATTTTAAATGTTATTTAACAGATTATCACCTTCAGGGTGCTACTAAGTAACACAAGACTTCCAAGGTCCCAAGCCAAAAACAGAGTTCCCCTTTTGAACTCAGCAAGTTTACAGGTAACCCAAGCCAAGCAATGCTGTCAATCAGAGGGAAGGGATGTGATCCAGAGGGAAGGGGTGCTATCCAGAGGGACCCTGACATCACCAGAGAACAGATATATCCGAAACACAGTCTTTACACTGCTCTGCACTTTAGCAGATAAAATATTCTTCACTGAACTAATACGCACATCATTTCATTCCACATTACAGGTACAAAATTACCTCCAGTTACTGTTACCTAAAAGACACCAAGAACCTTGAAACCAAGGAACAGGACTAATTTACTTTTAGAGGTTTTGCTCACAGGGAGCTGAAGAGAACTGGACAAGCTCCACAGGTGTATGGCCTTAAAAAACGGATCCAGTAAAAACTGAGCAGTATTTTTATAAAAAGGAGAGCAGCACAGCAGCCTTCACCTTGGCTGCAGCAGAGTTCTTTGTGGCTATGTGGAATAAATCCTGCAGAGCTCCTGCACCTCCCTGAGCTCTGGACCAGCACACAGAATGCCAGCTTTCTGCACCTATAAAGTTACAGCCTGATTTTTATGCAGCAATTGTAAGCTGCTTCAAAATAACCCTATCAGGCTGTCCGTAGCACAGTTTGAACCTCTTGAGAAGTACTTCTACACAGATAAATACGATTATACTACAACTGGAGCTGGGTTTGGCTTTCGGCTTTTTTTCAACTGGGACAAAATATCTGTAAGAAATGAGGGTGGCAGGTAGGCCACAATATGGAACAACTGTATAAACAAGAATACTTATGCAGTCACTATGTAACTCTAGTGAACTGTTTCTACGAGAAAGCACAAGGTGAGTCTGTGAGGGGCATTTATATCTCTGAGTAACCGCAGGCACCCGGGCGGTCCCGTCAGCAGCGCAGCCCGGTTCCACCAGGGC
>NW_021940682.1:3214605-3216042 GCF_001715985.3 Manacus vitellinus | reverse complement strand
CTGGAGGATTTTGGTGGACTTTGTCACAGGACCAAAGAGAACTGGTAGCTAATAGCTACGATAAAAATTAAAGGCAGAACTATACATTCAGGCCTTTAGTCCTTCCCTAACAAGCACTCATGGGCAAAAACCCCACGGAAGTGTGAGAGTCTGCGTTTTCTCCACACATACACACCCCCCACCCCATCAACTTTGGACGCAATACTGGAAGTATAATGTAGACCACGATGTGAAGGTCTAGGTTGGATATAAGGACAAATTTTTTCAGGGAAGGGGTGTTCGAGCACTGGAAGAGGCTGCCCAGGGAGTCACCAGCCCCGGAGGTGTTGAAGAGACGAGTGGATGTGGCACTTGGGGACGTCGTTCAGTGGTGGGCTTGGCAGTGCTGGGTCAGTGGTTGGACTTGGTGGTCTTAGAGGACTTTTGCATCCAAAAGGATTCTGTGATTCTATGATTCCATTGAGCTGATGTGTCTGAGATGTTCCTCTCCCTACCTGTATAGCCCTCCCCTCACAAGGTATAACCTTTGGGTCTCTGTCGCTGCCCAGAAAGGGCACAGCGCCTGGGTTTGGTGATGGTGAATCCACAGTTTTCTCTTTAGTCATTGAAGCAAATGACTTTTCTCTTTGTTTTTGAGAAGAGGATAAGAAGTGTGGTACTGTAACATGAGAAGTGTGTCAAAGTATGGAAATAAATTTAAATGTGACATACTGCCCAGCAGTGCCTGTAGTTTGAGATCAGCTGCTTAAAATTACTTTGGGCTTTTGCAGCCTGGTTTACCTTCCAAGTTTTCAGCATATTAGTAAGTATGATTGTTACGACCCGCCCCAGGAAAAGGGGAGAGGGGGTAACTCAGGTTTTTATCAATAATTCCCTTGGGGTGGATTAAAGTGAAACGACACTAAATAATCGGTGTCTAAAAACATACACTGGCAAGGTTTATTTTAACAATTCTGTATCAACAGGCATGCTAACAGTTTGGGTGCTATCATACAACGTGACACAGAGATAACCTTTGGAGGGGGGGAGAAAATGCATAGGGGAGAGAAAGGCAGGATAAGAGCAAGGGAGAGTAAGGGAAAGAAAAGCTGAGAGTGGACAGATGTATACAGTCACCGCCCACGGGGTCCAGCGATGCTTCCACGTCTGTCAGTTGAAGTGGTGGCCTTGATCTGCTGGGGGTGAAGGAGGGAAGCCCCCACACTCCAAGAAGTTATGAGTTATACCCATGGTTAGTGTCACGGGCCGTGCCTCGAGCCTCCAACAACTCCTTGGTCTGTGCTGAGTTTTTTTGTGTGTCTCCTGGTTCCCGCCTTTCAAGATTAGCAGAGGGAGGGAGGGGCCTGATTGCTCAGCAGATGTATCAACAGTCAAAAGCCTGCAAGCTCAGCTCTTGCCTTTTCCGGGCTTCACACCCTTCAGCACTGGAGGGAGGGA
>NW_021940682.1:3186075-3213405 GCF_001715985.3 Manacus vitellinus | reverse complement strand
CTTTTTCTGTGGGAATCTGAAGTCTCAGACTTTCTAAGTGGGTGATAGTACTTGTCTGAGTCTGGTCCCCTGTGGTCACATCAGCAATCTGGGCAATCAGTTCAGCTTTGTTATGTACAGCAACTATTTGTGAGCCAGTGTCAGCATCGAGGTAACTCACTGGCAGCTGCCACTGCCCATTAGGTTTATGGACAGACCATACTGTCCATGGTGAGTGTATAGGGACAACTACTCCTTGCTCCTGTAATTCTGCAATTTCTGGGGTAATTTTTTCACGTGTTCCTAAAGGGAGTGGGTGGGGGTTTACATTTGTTATTTTAGAAGGAAGCAGACTTGGAGCAGTTTGCAACAGATGGACAGAGGGGGATGGGAGACCAAACACCCCTTCTCTCCCTCTGGCCTTCCCCTTTAGCAGATCTAACCCCAGGATGTTAGCTGGTAATGACCCCACAATCATGAGGGAGGGAGGGGCCTGACTGCTCATCAGAGGTATCATGCAAGTCAAAAGCCTGCAAAAGTCTCCTAGAATGCATAAATCATTAACTATTTCAGTCTCTGACAATGATTTTCACTGTAATGTTGATCTTCAGTGATTTTTTTTCCTTGGAGGCAGGGATAAGGTATGAAAGATAATACTACTAATTGCTTACACTACACATGATGCTATTTTATGGCCAAAGACATTCCTGTAGTTATTCAGGGCATCAATCACAGCCTTCAAAACTGTTGCTTCCTGATGTCAGTTAGTTACAAATACTTTCATTTTGTCTTTTTTTTTTTTTTTAAGAAGTGACTTTTTCCCTGGCATTGAAGGTAATTGAAGTCCAGACAATTGCTGGCCATTTTGGTCATAAACTAAATTCTCTTCTCCAGACACATCCCATTCCTCTGTAAATTACCTGAGTAAGTGACCTGACCTAAATGGTGCAAGAAATTGGATAGACTTGCGTCATCAAATGCAAGAATACCATCCAAGGACTTTTTTCTGCAGTATATGATAAATGATTGGAGAAATTCTCATTTTGCTTAGAGTGAGTGTTTGCTTGTGCAAACTAAGGAAATTTGTTACTGCCTCCATTCACAAAAATATGTGAAAAGCCATTTTGGATACGATGGAGCAAAATAAGGCCCTGAAAATATTTGCTCATAATTAGTGTGCCTTCTTAGTTCCTAACTGACTGCAGGGAGATGCTCAGTGCAGGTCTGTAAAAACTTTTCCAGATTAATAGTGTCTAATTTGTGTAGGGGATGCAATGACCTTGGCTTTAACAACAGTTACCCATTGCAAATTCATTCCTGGCACTTCTTACCAAGGGTAGTGCATGTGCATTGGAACGGGGCAGGAGAGGTTGTGAGACCATGAGAGCAGGTGGTAGTCATTGAGTAGGTTTTATTTTTTATTAAGCAAGAACTCTTATTGTTCTCTGAGGAACTCTGAAAATCACTGTGCACCCATTGTAGTGCCTATGGCACTTACAACAGTGTGTGCATAACCTTCAATGCATGACTTTGCTTATCTGGCACTCACAATCTAAATATAAATATGACTGTCACCCCAAACTCCAGTACCCAAATCCTTGCTGCAGTCCATAGATGGAGCAGCTATTGACCTGGGAGAGTTCTTGCAGAAATTCTGGAACAAATCTTCTTGTCTGTAAAGCACAATAGTTTTTCTGTGAAGGAAAAAAACCCACTTGCACAGTTACAGGTTGACTGTGTCTCTAGTACCCTGCATCCTCTGCTAAATGGCAGAGCATGGACTGCTGGATCATGGCTCTGTTGTGAGAAGCCAACCATTGCCTGCCAGTGGTGATGCACTTTGTATTTCTATGAACCTTCCCTTCCTGAAAGTGTTTTTGGGCACCTTGGATGAACGTAGGCCTCTGTTTGTTTGGGCCAGGATGGTAAGTTTTGTTGGGGATTATGAGTAATGTATCACTCATGAACAATGAATTAATGCACAAAAAAAGCCCTTATAGCGATACATGCCATAAAGAATTCTTTGTCTTTCACTGCATTCCATTTCTCAAGCAGATGGAAAAATTGCTCAGACATTGAGAGCAGAGGGAGGCATGAGGTCCCAATCCACTGATTAAATGATAAAGATGAACAGAAAATTACACACTATTTGATTGGCCTTGGAAGGGGATCAGACAAGTAATGAGGTCTTAAAAGAGCACAAAACATTTTATAGGATGAGTGACATTAAAGGTTCCAGGAATATTTTTTTTCTCAGTTTGTATCTGATTCACATAAGGATGGAAGATGTAATATTATCATTGTGGCTAATCTGAATGTTTTTTAAAACTACAGACTTGCTCCTGGAAAAACACCTGAATGTTTTGGCACCAGGATGTGCCAGTTCATTTTGATCCCAGTAAGAAAAGCACTCAGACTCTATAAAGTATCGCTTCAAATGACATTTATTGTAGCTAATACTGTAATAAAAAAGAGGATAATATAGGCAGTTTCACATGCCTCCAGATGCTGGGAGCCCTGAGTTGTGCAGCATTGGATGAGTCTCCAGCAAGGCACACAGGCTGTATGTGCAGCACTGTACAGCACAGCACAGTCTTAGGCCATCCCAGGTCAGCTGTTTTGTGGATCACTAACTCCTCGATGTACAATGATCTTCCGGCCAGGATAACTAACTTCCACCCCTTGATCCACACACAGCTGACCTTTCTAACAGATACAATAAGTTGCAGATTATACCAATAAATATTTTTGGCTATTAGAAATATTACTTTACAAAAAACAATTACTAAAATTAACAATACAAGAGTAATAAAACAAATACTGATTGTGAAAACAAATGTAATATAACAGTCACCTTGGAGCTAGGACCATCAGAGAGGTCCTGCCATCAGGTTCCACCCCTAGTCCCATGTCCCCTAAGACACAGTGGTGCAAATTTCACCAAACAGTCCAAATATGTGATGTAGGAGATGAAGAGGAGCTTTGGTGCTGCTGGAGGGCAGAGATGTCCAGCACTTCATGATCACTGATACACAGCAAGCAGAGATCAAGAGCAACACTGTGAGGCTCCACACAAGAGTTCTGCATGAGAGAGAAAACAAAGACCTTTTGTTATATACAGCATAAGTTCAGACATGTAATGAGGGATGTCTGCCTGCTCCTTTAGGATTAAGTGTGTGGCTCCTGGTCCATGTGTCCCTGTTACACCCTTGTCTAGAAGCTCCAAGCTCTTTGATTCTTTGATACCTTGACTTCATGTCCGGAGAAAAATTACACATTTTTCTGTAAGAGATTTCTTTACATTTGGTGAGAAAATAGGCGTTTTGGCAAGAAATAACATGCAACTTCCCAAAAACACTACAACAGATTACTGAGGCTAGCAAGCATTGCTATAGCAAGGTAACATATATGTGGATGGTTTCCCTTGATGAGCCTGGCGTTTGCACTTGCCTCTGACTCTTAAGGGCTCACTATGCTCTGTCATCACAGAAACATCGTGGACTGTACCTCATAGTGCTGTTGTCTCAGCAGAAGACTCTAGGATAAAGGTAAAGTCCTGGAAGCGTGCTTTACTATTCAAATTCTTTACAACTCCTTATGCATAACAGCTGGCCAGTTATGGAGAGTGTGAGAGGGGAGCTGTGCATGCATCTCTTAATAAGGCATTGCTTCATCCCATTGGATCAACTCCTCTGGGGTGATAAGTATGTAATATACCCTGTGCCCTTCATGCTTGGCTACCCACTGTTGGGCCATTTGGCCTCTAAAATTAAGTCCATTGTCTAACTGGATGCAGGCAGGTGAGCCTATCCACTGGCTAAGGAACCACAGGCCTTTCAGACTTCCTCTCAGGTCAGGAGGTGCAGCTAGGGACACAGCAACATAGCTGGTGTATGTACCTACCATCAACAGCATGTTCTGTAATCCCTGTGCTTTTCATAAAGGTCCTGTATAATCTGTCTGTCTGAGACAGAGCATCAGGAGATAAAATAACACTCCTAATCCGAGTAGACAGATCTGCTGCAGCACTATGCTCCCTCTCTTCCCCAACACCTGGAGTGATGTAAGAATCAAAACCTGTGGGTCAAACCCACAGGTTTGAATGCCCATATTTTTTTGCCTTCTGCTTCCATAAGTCCTGATACCACAATGGTTTCTCATGTACTGTCCAGTTGTCCACTTGTCACTTACTAATCCCTATGGCCCATGATTTCTACACTGCCCAGCACTCTGCACTTGTATTGTCCCCCTTCCCTCTTTGCTGCAGACTCCAAGGTGCCATATCATCACCTGATACTAGGACTAACAAACGTTTGTGGGGTTGGCTGGTACCTGATACAACAACATGGGAGACATCGTGTTTAGACTGTTCAAAAATGGCTTTTTCATCATCTCCCCATGACAATTGATTCTTCTGTTTTGTTAAATTATTTGGGGTGTTTTGGCCCAGGACAATGATGATTCTTTTTAGATCCCAACAAGAAAGGCACTAAGACTAACACAACAGGAAGAAATCATAACCCAAAAAAAGTAATAGCAACTTATAAAATCTTATGTTTTGTCTGATGCTGAGATGATACACCATCAGATGGACCTCTGACCAGAGCACTACATATCTATATCTATCTATATCTTCATCTGTATATCTACCTATGTAGAGAGCAAAATATATATACCAAGGAGTGTAAAAATATCCCTGTACTTTTTATTTATACCTAGATACACTTTATATAATGTATATACATATGTATATATAAAGATATGTAACATATATAATATACATGTCTATAAAAGTGTTGGTATAAAACATGCTTTAATAAGAGCTAATGAAATTAGTAGCTGAGGTTTAAATACCAATGGAAAGGAACTAAATAAAAGTAAAAAGTGGGAGTAGGACTGCCACTTCACAAAGTTGCTGAACAGGCTTGAGCATGGCTGGGGAGGGGGACAATCAAGAGGGCAGGGAGTGTCACAAAGGTGGGGTGTTGATGCATGTGTTGTATGGGAACAACAAGTGAACATGTGTCTGGGAAAGTAATACCACTATGACCCAAGACATTTGTCTGGATACTGTACAAAATATTTGTCATTTTGAAACACATCCTGATTAAACTCCTGCAACTGTACTTGTATATGTTGGAAATGGATGTGTTTGTGTACAAACCTGTTGGGAGGGGGGGGAGATGGGGACACGCACAGCATGTCTGTCAGTAGCCTGGCCCTTATCAACGAAGCAATCAACACAGACCAGATTATGGTATACCCCTGTGTGGTAGTTTGGGCTAGGCCTTCCTTGGTGACCAGTTTGTAACCAAGGAAGGGCCCAGATTTACCCAGTATTCCCTACGATTTTTACGTAAGCCGGGCTGTAAGAAGAAAGGAGGAGAGGCCTTCGCTCTCTTTCCTTCCAGTGGCTTGGAGGTGCAGGTTCCCTGCTGTTGAGTCTGTCATGTTGGGGAGTGAGGCCTGGTAAGGCCTTGTCGACCTTGGGAGACGGAGGTTGCCGGCGATTGTTCTCCGTTGTCCCAAGGAGAGTAGTAAGATAGTTTTTTGCAAATTCTTTTAGTTGCTAGATCTTGGGCTACTAATCAGGATATATATATATTTTATTTTGGTTTTGTTCCTTTTTTCCCTTCCCCCTTCCCTTTCCCTTTTCCTTGTAAAATTGTATATATATTTCAATTGTATATAACTGTAACATAAGTGTAAATATATTTATATATATTGATTTAGTTCTCTCTCTCTCTCTTGTTTCGGTTTTCTTGTTTTTTTTTCTCTCTTCTCCCTGAGGTTTGGGAGGGGGGGGGACTTCTTGTGGTAAGGTTTGGAGACTTGGCAGGGAGCCAGCTTCCAACCATATCACCCTGAAAGGAGGATGACACACAGAATGCAAAAAAATGTAAACAACTTTACCACAAAGGAGTCTAAAGACGCAAGAAAGTTTCCTACTGTGTGGCATCTTGTCATTGAATCCCTGCAAAAGTTAAAAGCTGAGTGGCAAGTATCTTCAGCTGCATATGCAGCTCTGGTGGGAGAAGGTGGATTGACAGGAAGCTGAACATGAGCCAGTAGTGTGCCCAGGTGGCCAAGAAGGCCAATGGCATCCTGGCCTGGATCAGGAACAGCGTCACCAGCAGGTCCAAGGAAGTGATTCTTCCCCTGTACTCAGTGCTGGTGAGGCCACACCTCGAGTGCTGTGTCCAGTTCTGGGCCCCTCAGTTCAGGAAGGATATTGAGGGGCTGGAGCAGGTCCAGAGAAGAGCAACAAGGCTGGTGAAGGGACTCAAGCACAAGTCCTGTGAGGAGAGGCTGAGGGAGCTGGGGTTGTTCAGCCTGGAGAAGAGGAGGCTCAGGGGAGACCTCATCACTCTCTACAACTCCCTGAGAGGAGGTTGTAGCCAGGTGGGGGTTGGTCTCTTCTCCCAGGCAACCATCAGCAAGACAAGAGGGCATGGTCTTAACCTCTGCCAGGGGAGGTTTAGGTTGGATATTAGAAAGAATTTCTTTACAGAGAGGGTGGTCAGCCATTGGAATGGGCTGCCCAGGGAAGTGGTGGATTCTCCGTCCCTGGAGATTTTTAAAAAGAGACTGGATGTGGCACTTAGTGCCATGGTCTAGTAACCACAGCGGTAATGGATCAAGAATAAACCCTATATTTAGAAACACCTTTAAGCAAAAGTTAAGGAGCACAAACCCTGAGGTCAACAAGTTGTTAAGTTTGTTAATGGTGGTGGTAATTGTTGTTATTATATGTAAACAAGAAAAGAGGATGTTATCCAGGGTGTTAGAAACCACAAGATGGGAGGGCCTGGAAATATCAGAGCACGTGCCTTGGATAGGTGAGCCAATAGAGTTATAGCTTTAGCGCATAAATAAACGGATGTAACCAATAGATAGGTAGAGTAGAGCATGTAAACCCTGTAGGACCCTATATAATTTGTGTAATTTTGCAATAAAGGGGAGCATTGACTGTACCTCCATGAGAATGTGTCTTTGACTCCGGAGCTCCTTTTTGCATCTTCTCATTTCTAAAGTCCACCTATCAGCTGTGAGAATTGCGGTTTGTGTATTTGAGTTAATCTATCTGTGTAGAATACGTGTGCCTAAAAAACTGTATTTAAGGAGCTGTAAAAGCAGCTCCGCATCTGCTGCTGTTTCTTTCCAACAAACTTTCTTATTGGATACTTTGTGTCGCAGTCCATTCCAACAGCGACAGAAGACAATAGGGTTTACTAGGCTGGCCTAGGATTTGATGGCCTGGCACATAGGATCCTCAGAGATAGCGACCCTTAGTAGATACTGGTGCCCAGTGTACTTTGATGCCATCAGAGCATAAAAGCACAGAGACTGTTTCCATTTCTGGGGTGACACGAGGGTCTCAAGAGTTGTGAGTGGTAGAGGCCGAAATAAGTTTGACTGGAGACCAACTGGAAAAGCATCCCATTGTAACGGGCCCATAAGCCCCTTGAATTCTTGGTATTGATTACCTCAGAAGAGGATACTTCAAGGACCCGAAGGGGTACCGATGGGCTTTTGGTGTAGCCACGGTAAATGAGGAGGAATCCAAGCAATTATCTGCCCTGCCTGGCCTCTCAGAAGATCCTTCCATTGTGGGATCGTTGTGAGTCAAAGATCAGCAAGTGCCAACAGCCACTGCAACAGTGCACAGGTGACAGAACCAGACAAACCGAGATGCTGTGATCCCCATCCATAAGATGATTTGGAAGCTGGAGAGCCAAAGGGTGGTCAGTAGAACTCACTCACCCTTCAACAGCCCCATCTGGCCTGTACGTAAGTCTGATAGAGAGTGGAGATTGACTGTGGATTATTGTGGCTTGAATGAAGTCACGCTACCATTGAGTGCTGCTGTGCCAGATATGTTGGAGCTCCAGCACAAGCTGGAGTCCAAGACAGCAAAGTGGTACACCACTATTGACATTGCTAATGCGTTCTTCTCCATCCCCTTAGCATCAGAGTGCAGGCTGCAGTTTGCTTTCATGTGGAAGGGCGTGCAGTACACCTGGAACTGACTGCCCCAGGGGTGGAAACACAGTCCCACCATTTGCCATGGACTGATTCAGGCTGCACTAGAGAAGGGTGAAGCCCCAGAACACATACAATACATAGATGACATTACTGTATGGGGGGACACAGCAGAGGAAGTTTTCAACAAAGGAAAGGAAATCATCCAGATTCTCCTCAAAGCCAGTTTTGCCATCAAGAAGAGTAAGGTCAAAGGACCCGCCAGAGAGATCCAGTTCCCAGGGGTGAAATGGCAAGATGGATGTCATCAGATTCCAAAAGATGTCATCAACAAGATTGTAGCAGTGGCTCCGCCGACCAATAAGAAAGAGACACAAGCTTTTCTGGGGGCCATAGGCTTTTGGAGGATGCACATCCCTGAGTACAGCCAAATTGTGAGCCCTCTTTACTTCGTGACCCGTAAGAGAAACAATTTCCAATGGGGTCCTGAACAGCAGCAAGCTTTCAAAGAGATCAAGCAGGAGATTGCACAGGCAGTGACCCTTGGGCCCGTCCGGACAGGACCAGACGTAAAGAATGTACTTTATTCTGTGGCTGAAGATAAAGGTCCCTCTTGGAGCCTCTGGCAAAAGGTGCCTGGTGAGATGCAAGGGCGACCACTTGGTTTCTGGAGCCAAAGCTACAGAGGCTCTGAAGCCAACTACACCCCTATGGAGAAAGAAATCCTAGTGGCATATGAAGGCATACAAGCAGCCTCAGAGGTGATTGGTACTGAAGCACAGCTCTTCCTGGCACCCCAACTACCAGTGCTGAGTTGGATGTTCAAGGGAAAAGTGCCCTCTACACATCATGCCACCGATGCTACACAGCTCAAGGCAGTCATGCCTCCCAAAAAAATGAAAGCTGTTGCTCCTATTACCAGTAGAGGGGTGTCAGTACAGACAGAACCCTCTAAAAAGGATGCAGCCACTCAGGCCTCTGGCTGCATAGACTGTTTGAGCCTGGAACTGCCACCAGAGGACAGCGTGAGAAACACCTGCATACGATGTGAGCAGGTGGATGATTTGCTATGTCTGGTGGCAGAGCTAAAGGAAGAGGTGGAAAGGCTAAGAAGTATAAGGGAGAGTGAAAGGGAAATTGACTGGTGGAGTCACACCCTTTCGATTCCTAAGGAAGCCCAGCAGGAGGAGGTGAAGCCCAGCCCCCCCTGCCATCAGGCAGACAGAACTGACAATATGGATGGGGAGGAATGGAAACAGGTGCCTGGTCGTAGAGGCAAAAACACCCCCTCTTGGCCCCTTTCACCTGCCAGGGTGCCCTTAAAAAACAGGTATATGGCCCTGGTTTCAGAAAGTCTGATGGAGGACAGTCAGGAGGAAGATCTGTCTACAAGGTCTTCTGGTTACCCCCGGTCTACTAGATCTGTTACAACTACAGGTAAGAGGAAAAAGAGAAGGGTTATTGTAATTGATGACTCCATTTTGAGGGGAACTGAGGGCCCTATATGTCAACCAGACCCATCCCACAGGGAAGTTTGCTGCCTTCCCGGGGCCAGGGTGAGGGATATTACGAAAACACTTCCTAAGCTTATTCAACCCTCAGACTATAACCCGCTGTTGGTTGTCCAGGTTGGAAGTGATGACATCAATAATAGGAGTACCAGGGTAATTAAAAAAGATTTTAAGGCTCTGACCCAATCACTTCATGGGACAGGAGCACAGGTAGTAATTGGCTCAGTTCCTGTGCTAGCTGGGATGAATGAGGAGATAAATGAGGAGAGGTTTAGGAAAGCATAGCTTACCAATAGGTGGCTTAGAGGATGGTGCTATCATCAAAATTTTGGGTTTTTTGATCATGGGGCAAACTCCATGTTGCCTAGTCTCGTCAAACCAGATGGGCTTCATCTATCTGGGAAGGGCAAAAGAACTGTAGCCCGTAAGTTGGCAGGGTTAGTTAAGAAGGCTTTAAACTAGGTTTGAAGGGGGAAGGGGTGGCAACTGGGCTCTCCAGAGATAAGGCTAAGGGTGTAGAGCCCGAGTTGAGAATAAAATCAATGGCCCAGCTGAAGTGCATGTACACCAATGCACGCAGTATGGGAAACAAACAAGAGGAGCTGGAAGCCATAGTGCAGCAGGAAAACTATGACATTGATGCCTTAAGCCCCTAATGTTTTTTTTTATTTTTCTAATATTTGTAAGACTTGTAAGTTTTATAGGTAAGGTTTTAAAAACAGAAACCCCTTTGTGCCTTGTTCCTTTCCCTTGTTTACACATTCCCTAACCCTCTTACCCCACTCTATGCTTTCCATATCAATCCTACTTCTGAATACAGCAGAGTGTTTAGTCTTTTGTCAAGGCGAGGCCTAGACTGTTTAGAGAACAGTATATCAGGGTCTGAAAAACAAAAGGGAGTCAAGAATTAGGTAACTATGTACCCTTTGTGCTCTGATGAAGACAAAGATGGGATGAATAAGGGGTCCCAAATACACCCCAGACCCATTTCTCAGGGGTGGACCCGGGGCGTTCCAGAGGAAAGGCCAAAGGGTGGACACATCTGGGATTGGATACATGGTATTATAAAATGTAACCTCTCAGGCACGGCCGGCGCGGGTCGTATAACATCTTAGCCTTGGCAAATAAACCCTTTCTTATCTCACCCCTAATTAACTGCTCTGGAGATTTTTTTCAGCACCAAAATACACAGGCAACAGTGGTGAAACCCGTACAGGGATCTGGACCGCGACTTCTTCAGACTGGAAACTTTCATCAGCAGGAATATTCCTCAGAGAGCTGGCTTTTATCTGAGATAATTCCCGCCTGGTATGAGAAACCCAGCTCCACAGAACCCACGAAAAACAAGCACGGAGCATAGAGGTGAGATAAGAAAAGAGCGAATAAGGAAACGGTACCTATTTGGTTAGTTAGCAGCTGAGGAAAAGTTTTGTGTCCCGGGATAGGGGGCACGGATTCCTGAAAAGTTTGACTCGGGCCCTCGGAACAGTCTGGAGAGTCACTTTTCAGGGGGCGAACGGGGTAGTTCGCCAATTCCCCAGGTCAGAGTGTTTGGTTTGGTTGGAGGGGACGCCCTCCGGTGCTCTGACGCTGTGGGAGAGCCGGTGGGGCTCTACAGTTTGCAGCTTCTTAAGTAGCTGAGAGGTTACATTAACAGCCTCGTGACCTAAGGGTAACAAGTTTGAGACCCAGTGTGTGACTAGTTTGCTTTTGTTTTGCAAGCATGGGTTGTGTGGATTCAAAAGTTGAGATCCCTAAGGAATCCCCCCTGAGAATGATTTTGAAGCATTGGAAAACTTTAACTGGTGTTGAAACAACTTTGAAGAAAGAGGAACTGTGTAAGCTATCTATAAGTGTGTGGCCGGTATTTGGGCAGATGAAAGGAGTGGCTTGGCCAGAATTCGGTTCCTCTGAGCTAGATGCGGTACTGAAGTTAATTTCACTCCTCAATGCGGAGCAAAAATGGGATGAAATCAGGTACGCAGAGTTGTTTATGTTTTTGTTAACATGCCCTGGATTGAGGGGAGAGAATAGGTCACCTCATGAGAGCGAAAGCAGCCTGGGAGAGGCTGGAGCTGCAGGAGGAGGACCGATTCTGATTGGGCAGGCAGGAGCCATCAGTGGACCCCTGGTGCAGATCAGGCTGCACCGGGAAGGATTAGGCAAATTAAAGTCTCTGGAGAGGTTAGCTCGGGTCCAGCGGGAGCGAGTCCTGTCGGTTTAGTTGGAATGTGCACAGAGTTGGAATGTGCACAGAGATGCAAATGAGATCGACCTTTGTTGGAGCTGCTGGCAGCGCGGCAGAGCTGAGCGACAGTTACGCAGAGGCTGCGGGGCTGGCTAGCCCAGGGATAACAACAGGAGAAACTCCTGGCCCCACAGGGGCAATGGCTGCGGGGTCTGCCCTGTCTGTTCCAGCGAGCAGGGAAGCAGTTTGTAGCTCTGCAGCAGCTGGCAGCTTTGCCGGAGTAGATAAAGTTGCCATAACAACGGCAGAAGTGAACTCGAAAGCAGAGAAACTAGTAACAACTGAGGTTGATAATTGTATCGGTAGCAGTGAAGGGGGGGCGACGGCCCCAAATGTAGAGGTGTTTCTGAGAACAAGTAGCCCAGCACCAGGGATGGGTGCTCAGGCAGCTGGTTTTGTCGGCGGTGACACCGGTATAAGAACAGCTGTTACTGCGGCAACGGAACTCCCGGCTCAGAGAGCAGGGGAGGCTTCTGGAATGGCCACGGTGACGGGACTGGCTGGTGCTGTGAAGAAAAAAGTGTTGCCTGTGTGTGATACAGTGAGGATGCGTGTGACAGGAAAAGATCTGGAGACGGAGTAAGCGAAATTAGAGCAGGGAGCGATCCCGAAACTTAAAACTGTAGTGAGCACAGTAAAGCGGGGACAGGAAAAGCTAGTCCCAGTTGTTGCTCCGACCAATGAGGAGGTTTTGGCTCCTATTGGTATGGTCCAGGCAGAGACGGCAGATGCGAGTGCCGGGAAGGCTATGGGACCGTTGAGTGTAGCAGTGCGAGAGAGAGCTGCTGACTTTGCAGGAGTGGCGAGACCCACCTCTGCCTCTGCTGTTTCGGGAACCGCCTCAGATGCGACAGGCGCGACCAGAGGTCGGCAAAGAACAAAAACACCGAGAGTTGCGAGAAAAGCGGGGAACCTCCCTCCCCCGTAACATCTAACCACACACAGGCAGCTGTAATGAGTGCAAGTAGTATAGGAATTTTAATGCCACCCGAGGAATTCATAGTTGTTGTAATAATAAAGATGCCTGCTCCCATAACAAGTGGAGCAGAACCGAGAGCCAGAGCGGCCAGTACCCAGCCTATTCCAACGTATAGGAAAGGAAGGGAGAAATTATGTGACCGTCGCAGGCGCCGGCACCGCTCTGTGAGTGCTGGAGCAAAGTTAACCGCCGGCACAGAAAGAGTGAGTCCAACTGTGAGACAGACAAAATCTAGGTTCAGTACAGGAGCTACAATTCAAAACCAAACCAAAATCTTGCACCAAATATCTCTGGATGATGTCTCCCTGAGCTTAGGAGATGTCCTCCACAAACTCACTTCATGGTTACTGAATTGGACTTGGATGAGACAACTGTTTATTTTGGTGATGTACATACTTAGCGTTAGTATAATAGCCCACTGCATGTACCGATGTTATAGTTGTTGTAGATGTAAGTAGAGATTGGACAAGACCTTTGGGTTTTGTCCAGTCTCTAAGGGGGGATCTGGTGCCTTAAGGGCCTTTTAGTTTTTTTTGACTTTGCTAATTTTTATAAGCTTTATATGTAATTATAGTAGAAGTAGATTTTAGAAGTAGCTATACTGTATTCCTCACCCTGTAGCACCCTTTAGTTTACACATTCCTCAACCCTCTTACCCCATTCCACGCTCCCTATATCAATCCTACCCCTGAATTCAGTAGAAATGTTTAGTCTCTTGTCAAGGCAAAGCATTGGCATCTCATCGATTATGTCTTGGTGCGACGGAGAGATGTCCACGATGTCCTCCATACCCGCGTGATGCCCAGCACAGAATGCCAAACAGACCAACAAACTCAACTTCAATCTCACATTCAAACCCAAAAGGCACAGTATCCCAAGGAGAAGACTCCAAGTTAACAGTCTCCAATCAGCCACAGTAAGAGAGAGATTCCAGGCTAACCTTCAAACTAGGCTCGCAAACCATTCCACAGATTCTGCAGATTCCTCCCCTGAATCAACTTGGCACCATATTAAAACCAGCATCCTGAAATGCTCTGAAGAATCCTTAGGGTTCTCCCTCAAGAAGAACAAGGACTGGTTTGATGAAAACAATCAAGAAATCCAGGACTTGTTGAGGAAGAAGAGAACCACCCACCAAGCACACCTTGCACTGCCATCCTGTCATGCAAGAAAAACAGCCTTTCGTCTTGCATGCAGCAAGCTCCAACAGAAGCTCCGTGACATCCAGAACAAGTGGTGGATCGATCTAGCTGAAAAAACTCAATTATGTGCAGATACGGGTGATCACAAAGCATTCTATGAGGCCCTGAAAACAGCATACGGGCCTACATACCAGGTACAAAGCCCTCTACTCAGCGCTGATGGGCAAACGCTTCTGATAGATAAAACCTCCATTTTGAATCAATGGTCTGAACACTTTCAGACTCTTTTCAGTACCAACCGTGTAGTCCAAGACTCAGCAATTCAGTCCATCATGCAACAACCGGTAAAGTATGAATTGGATACTGCCCCCACTTTAGGAGAAACCCTCAAGGCCATACAGCAGGTGAAAATCGGCAGTAGATGCAGATTTCTTTGAAAGAGAACTGAGATCTCCCAGACGCAGGAGGTCTGGAGTCTGTTTCCAGGATGACAAGAAAGCCTCTGAAAAGCCAAAGCAAAGATCCGATGGTGAATGCTCTGACCAGAACCAGTAGAGGGGCCCTGCCTTCTGCCAGGAGAAGGAGAGGGATGAGAAAGATAACAGGGTTTACTGGACTGTGTGGGCTCGATGGCCTGGCACATCGGATCCTCAGAGATACCAAGCGTTAATAGATACCGGCGCACAGTGTACGTTAATGCCCTCAGGACATGTGAGCACAGAGACTGTTTCAATTTCTGGGGTGACAGGAGGGTCTCAAGAGCTGTCGGTGGTAGAGGCTGAAATAAGCCTGACAGGAGACCAATGGGAAAAACATTCCATTGTGACAGGGCCAGAAGCCCCTTGCATTCTTGGCATGGATTACCTCAGGAGAGGATACTTCAAAGACCCGAAGGGGTACCGATGGGCTTTTGGTATAGCCGCGGTGATTGAAGAGGAATCCAAACGATTATCTGCCCTGCCTGGTCTCTCAGAAGATCCTTCTGTTGTAGGATTACTGCGAGTCGAGGACCAGCGAGTGCCGACAGCCACTAAGACAGTGCATAGGCGACAGTACCGGACGAATCGAGACGCTGTGATCCCCATCCATAAGATGATTCGTAAGTTGGAAAGCCAAGGGGTGGTTAGTAGAACACACTCACCCTTCAATAGCCCCATCTGGCCTGTACGTAAGTCCGATGGCAAATGGAGACTGACGGTGGACTATCGTGGCTTGAATGAAGTCACGCCGCCATTGAGTGCTGCTGTACCAGACATGGAATGTCCATGGTTGATGGAATTCCACCTGAAGTCTGGAAACATAGCGGCCTTGCACTCCATACCAAATTTCACGAGTTTGTGGTGTGCTGTTGGGAACTAGGCGAACTACCATCAGACCTTTGTGATGCAGTCATCATCACTTTGTATAAGAAGAAAGGAATTAAATCAGATTGCTCAAATTACCGTGGCATTACTCTGCTCTCCATTGCAGGCAAAATCCTGGCAAGAATACTCTTGAACAGACTAATACCCGCTATAGCAGAAGGAATCCTTCCTGAAAGTCAGTGCAGTTTCAGAGCCAACAGGAGTACCACAGACATGGTATTTGTTCTCAGACAACTGCAAGAGAAGTGTAGGGAACAGAACAAAGGTCTTTATGTAACCTTTGTCGACCTCACCAAGGCTTTCGATACTGTGAGCAGAAAAGGTCTGTGGCAGATTTTGGAACGTTTAGGTTGTCCCCCCAAGTTCCTTAAAATGATCATCTCACTCCACGAGAATCAGCATGGCCAAGTCAGATATGGCAACACAATTTCCGAGCCCTTTCTAATAAAGAATGGCATGAAACAAGGCTGCGTTCTTGCTCCTACCCTATTCACAATCTTTTTCAGCATGATGCTCCAAAGGGCCATGGCAGACCTCGAGGATCAGGACGGTATCTACATTCGTTATTGTACTGATGGAAGCCTTTTCAACCTGAGGCGACTGAAGGCCCACACCAAGACCTTAAACCATCTTGTCCGGGAGCTCCTTTATGCTGATGATGCCACCCTTGTTGCCCACACAGAAACAGCCCTGCAGCGTTTAACATCCTGCTTTGCAGATGCTGCTGAGCTCTTTGGGTTGGAAGTCAGTCTAAAGAAGACAGAAGTTCTCCATCAACCTGCACCTCAGGAAGTCCCCCATCATCCCCACATCACCATTGGCCAGTCAGAACTCAAATCAGTCCGGCAGTTTAATTACCTAGGCAGCCTCATCTCCTCGGATGGTAAGATTGACGGGAAGATAGACAACAGGTTAGCAAAGGCATATAGTGCTTTTGGAAAACTTCATAAAAGAGTTTGGTGAAACAAACAGCTGAAGAAAAGTACAAAGATCAGTGTTTACAGAGCCATAGTGCTGTCTACTCTCTTATATGGATCTGAATCATGGGTCATCTACTGCCACCAGCTGCGACTCCTGGAACGCTTCCATCAACGCTGTCTCCATTCAATCCTAAACATCCACTGATCAGATTATGTGACCAATACATCTGTTCTAGAACAAGCAGCAGTCACAAGTATTGAGGCCATGTTGCTGAGAACACAGCTGCGCTGGCCAGCACTCTCCCAGATGAAGGACCACCGCCTCCCTAAGATCCTGCTTTATGGTGAACTTGCCACTGGCTGCTGCAAGAGAGGAGCCCTGAAGAAAAGATACAAGGACTCCCTGAAACAACATCTCAGCCTTGGCCATATTGATCATCATAACTGGTCTACTCTGGCCTCCAGTCGGGAGGCCTGGAGACACCATCTATAACGCTGCTGTCTCCTTTGAGAGTGCATGCAGGATCACTCTCGAGGAGAAAAGACAACGCAGAAAGAACAGTGCCTTGCAGAATGCACCATCTAAGGAGTTTTTCTACTGTGCCTTTTGCAATCGGATATGTCTTCTCGTATTGGCCTCATTAACCGCCAGCGTGCCTGTAACAAATGTGGATAGAGCCTTCCTAAACCTTCATTCATGAAGCCTAACCATGATGATGATGTGTTTCCTGGATCCTGTGCATTCTGTAAACCTGAATACCGTTTTTCCCTGTAATTCCCCCAAGATAAAATGGGTTTTCCCCTATGGTGTATGTGTTAAGACCCCAAATTTGTTAACCTGGGTTTCCCCCTTCTATTTCATCCCTGTGAAAGCCCCCAGTTGTAATAGAATGAATATGCAAACCCACCCATGAATATGTAGTACCCCAGACCTACAAAAATACCGATTTTTGTACGAATAAACCATTTCAGTTTCTTGCCCCCAGCTGAGATTGTCTTAGCTTTATTGACCTCTGCAGGGGTGGGCCGCTAAGCTATTCCTCCCCCGGGAGGACACCTGTGGATGGCCCCACAACCGCAGCAGAATGTGTGGGTGATGCAGCGCAGGGGGATTTCCGCTTACATAATGGGGGGAGGGACTGGAGACCTCTAGCTGGGCATGTGCTGGCCACATATGCCCAGATAGACGTCACAGACCAATTGAGTGAAAGACAGACAGTTCCTGCTCCAGGTTGAGGTGTTCTAAGACAACATTGCCTCTGCAGGGACGTCCGCTAAGTGTGTTAAGCCTACCGAAGCCCAAGGATCCAGCGGCTAGTCATACTGGGAATCTTGAGCATATTGGGGTCGGTATGTACAGCAGCTGTGTGAATAACACATGAGTGAGTGGGAGTTGTCTTGGAGTTTGTTTTTTTTCTTGGTTTCTCTTTTTGTTTGCTACTTCTTTGTGATAAATGTTGCTTTCTTGAATTTGAAACGGTGTCATTGTTTTACCTCGGAATCCTCCCGGTAATAGGGACATGCTGTAAATTGTTGTTTTCTTGTACCCTCTGTCATAGGTATTGTTGCTGTAACTGTTTGTTTTCTTATATTTGCTGTTTCTGGTAAATTGTTCTTATGTCATCCTGTGATATTTCTTATGTCAGCCTGTGACCTTTACCTTTTGTGCCCCCAATTCTCCTCTCCAGGCCACTGCAGGGGGAGGGGGAAGGAGGAGTTGGGGGAAAGTGAGAGAGCAACAGTGTGGTTTGGAGAGTCCCAGTGGGAGCACCCTTCCTAAACCACAAGATCTGGTCAGAGAATATTGGGTCTGTTGGTGATGTAGTTAACTTTCCTCAGAGCAGCCCATGTAGTGTTGTGCTTTGCAGCCAATGTTTTGGCTGTTGCTGAACAGTGCTCATACATCATCCAGACTGTCTCTCCAGCCCCTTTGCCCCAAAGGCCAGTAGGTTGGGATGAGCAAGAGGTTGGGAGCTGACACATCCAGGAGTCTGACCTCAGTGGACCCCAGGCATAGTCACAGAATCACAGAATCGTTGAGGTTGGAAGGGACCTCCAGATATTGGTAAGGACTTAAAGAGCACAGTTGCCCATCTCCAATACTGTCAAGGAACTTACCATGAGATAAGCCAGCTGTTATGGGTTATAAATTAAAAGAGGAATTTCCCTTCCCCTACTTTCCCGGTAAGAGAAACAGAGTTCGAAGGGGGAAGGGAGTCAATTAGCCTTACAAAAGAACTGGCTGCCTAGGTTAATGGTCCATTTGGAGAGGAGAGAGGGAGGGGTGTAAGGGGGGTATTTTTGAATTAGATGATCAATGGAGCATAGAGGCGTGAGAACGGAATCATATTAGGATGTGAAACCAGCTAGAGTATGGTACAATGTAACTTCGTGGCACAAGCTAATTGTAAGGTCCATTGTGCTTTTTAGCAAGTCAGCCTGATATCCCCCATTATCAGAGCTGAGTTCTTCCTTGGTTTTGCTACATATTGCAAGATAGATACATCTACCCTTGAAACACAATGGTAGAGGTCATACATAGGGGTGAGAAAGATGATGATGGGAGGAAGATTATGTGGGCAGGGGTCGCTCACCCCTTGCCCTACAAGGAGGGAATGCACAGACTGTTGCCATTAGGTAATGATTGGGTGGTGTTTGGCTGCCATTCAGGCATCACCTTATACTGCGTACTGGCCCTACATAGTGTAATGTGGAACTGATAAAAATGGGGTTGAGCAATACTCATCCTACCACCGCGACTGTGTTGCTCCGCAGGGACGCCCGCTAAGCCTGGGCACCGACCAGCTGCTGCAGATCCTGGCAGCCCTGGCCTGTCTGTGTGGGTAAGCACAGTTTATTGATGAGAGAACAAACTTTTTAATATCCTTTTTATGTTCCTTTAATTCCCCTTTTATGTTTATAGCATTTTTCCTTTAGTTTCCCTTTTTACTAACCAATATCGTGTTATCCATAATATTGTGTTAAGATCCTTTTTTGATATCCCTTTTCACTAGTTAATACTGTATTAAATGCTGTTCGTAGTATTTGTTTTAATGCCACCCGATAAGGTAGTTATTTTGTATCCTTTTTTAGTTTTTGATTCCTCTTGCTAAGTTTATTACTATTATTATTATTCTCACTGTAATAAAAGATATTTTGTGTGTTTGAGTATTTCTGGCACTTGTCTTTATTCCGGACATGTATCCAAACGAACTGCTACATCATGGGAGCAGTGAAACCAACCAGATAATCCCCATGGACACAGCCTTGAGCTGTGTGCAGGTGCACATTCCTTAGTATTTTTGTAGAAAGATGTTTGTGTTATGTGTGTGAGAAAATAGTTAGAAAAACCTAATAAAAGGCTGCCTGCTGTGCTGAGCAGGCAGACATCTCTTTGTCTCATCATCCTATGTTGTGTGTCTTCTTCCCCCCCTCAGACCGGGACCCCTTCGACAGATACCCAGCGACAGACTGTAGTGCATAAGTTGGCAAGGCTGCTCAGGAGGGCTTTAACCTAGGTTTGAAGGGGGAAGGGATTGAAACCGGGCTCTCCAGTGATCAGCCTAAGGACAGAAAGCCTGAGTTAAGAACGAAATCAGCAGCCCACCTGAAGTGCATGTACACCAATGCACGCAGCATGGGCAACAAACAAGAGGAGCTGGAAGCCATCGTGCAGCAGGAAAGCTATGATGTAGTTGCCATCACAGAAACATGGTGGGATGACTCACATGACTGGAATGCTGCCGTGGATGGCTACAAGCTCTTCAGAAGGGACAGGCAAGGTAGGAGAGGTGGAGGGGTGGCTCTGTATGTTAGAGAGTCTCTTGACTCTTTAGAACTTGAAGTCAGTAACAATAAGGTTGAGTGCCTGTGGATCAAAATCAGGGGGAAGGCCAACAAGGCTGACATCCTGGTGGGAGTCTGTTACAGACCACCCAACCAGGATGATGAGGATGATGAATTTTTCTACAAGCAGCTGGCAGATGTCTCAAAATCTCCAGCCCTTGTGCTTGTGGGTGACTTTAACCTGCTGGATGTCTGCTGGGAACTCCACACGGCAGAGAAGAGGCAGTCTAGGAGATTCCTAGAGTGTATAGAAGACAATTTCCTGCTCCAGCTGGTAAATGAGCCTACCAGGGATGGGGCCCTGCTAGACCTGCTGTTCACAAACAGAGAGGGGCTGGTGGGAGATGTGGTGGTTGGAGGCCGTCTGGGGCACAGTGACCATGAAATAATAGAATTCTCAATACTCAGGGATGCAGGAAGGGCCATCAATAAAACCTCTATGCTGGACTTCCGGAGGGCAGATTTCAACCTGTTCAAGAAACTGGTTCAGAGGGTACCGTGGGAAACAGCCCTTGAAAACAAAGGGGTCCAGGAGGGATGGACATCAAGAAGGAAGTCTTAAATGCATTTCTCCTCTCTTTTGTCAACTCAACCACTGTCTGGCAAAGCTCCTGTGCAGATACGGGATCTTATCTCAGGTCAGTGGTCTGGTCCACATGAGTTGATAACTTGGGGAAGGGGATATGCTTGTGTTTCCACAGGTGATAGCCCTCGTTGGGTACCTGCCTGGTGTATTCGTCCTGTGCTTAATGATCCTTCCCGTCAACGGGTGGATGGTCCCACAACCCAAGCAGAATGTGTGGGTGACCCTAGCTGAGATGATCCATCAGGAAACCTTGTGCCTTTCTCTAGCCAACCCAGAGAATCCTTTTTCTACCTGCTTGGTCGGACTACCTCTGGATAAGTGGCCTTGTCCAGAGTTCCAGAAAGTCTGCAACAGCTCTGCACCAAAGATCAATGTTGATAACTGGGACCCCATTTATGCATACTTACCTCAAGTAACACAAGAACCTCAAGAACTGGAATTGCTAGGCTCAGTGGTCATGGATGCTTGTATAATGTTTAATTTTATACATATAACTCAAAGAGAAGAGGACAGAGTGTGAATCCAACATTGCCTGTATATAGAAATGCTACTGCTTGGTGTAATTATACTTCTAAACATATTTCACGATCTTTTAATGTACCTATTGCCTTACCTAGTGGAGTTTTTCTTATTTGTGGAGATAGAGCATGGAGTGGAATTCCATCTAGACTGAATGGTGGACCATGTAGCTTGGGGAGTCTTACTCTGCTCACTCCTAATCTTACCATGATTCATAATAAAAAGCGAGGGAAGCGCAGCATTCATCAATTTTCAAAACAATGTGATGATCGGGTAACCTTTTGGGGACCCGGGGAAATTAGAGCAGCATCAGCGCTTGCACCTGGAGTTGCAGCAGCGGCAGCATTAAAAAAGTTGACAAACTTGGGATGTTAGTTGAGTAAGCAAACCAATGCTACTTCTATTGCACTGAGTGGTCTATTAACTGACGTAGATAGTGTTAGGCATGCCACACTGCAGAATAGAGCTGCACTTGATTTTCTGTTGTTAGCACAAGGTCACGGTTGCACCGAGTTTGATGGAATGTGTTGCATGAATTTGTCGGACCATAGTGAATCCATACACAGCTTTTGAAAGAAGGGGTCCGCAAATTACAAGTTGATGATGAATGGGATTGGTTAACTAAGTTGTTTGGTAAATGGGGTTTGTCTGGTTGGCTGTTATCCATCATTAAAACAGGACTGCTGATTTTGGTAATTATTGTAATTGTGTTACTAATGCTGCCATGTTTAGTATCGCTCCTGCAAAGGGCCCTGCAGGATACGATGCGGGCAGTCTTTGTAGCACAATTACAGACAGGGGGAATTGTAGGGGGAGATGGCAGGCCCATGGAACCCCTGGGCCCCTTGGAAGCGAAAGAACTGGAGGCATTGAGGAGAGTAAGACCGTTCCCCTGAGAAAGGTGGAGGTGGCTGCATATTCCCATGGAAGCGGCCCTGAGAGCTGGACAGCACGATGTGGGGGGAAGTCACAGCCCCACAGCTGAAGTCTGAGGACTTTGGAGTATTGTGGAGTGTTAGGCCGTTTTTCATGGGAGCAGTGAAGCCAACCAGATAATCCCCATGGACGCAGCCTTGAGCTGTGTGCAGATGCACATTCCTTAGTATTTTTGTAGAAAGATGTTTGTGTTATGTGTGTGAGAAAGTAGAGTTAGGAAAACCTAATAAAAGGCTGCCTGCTGCTCTGAGCAGGCAGACATCCCTTTGTCTCACGATCCTCGTGTGTGTTGTGCGTCTTCTTCCCCCCTTGGACCGGGACCCTTTCGACAGATACCCAGCGACAGAACTCAATCTTGCCACTTCTGTTAAGGAAAATAAAAAGTCTTTCTATAGCTACATAAGTAGCAAAAAGAGGGACAAGGAAAACCTCCATTCTTTAGTGGACATGGTGAGGAACATAGTTATTAAAGATGAGGAAAAGGCTGAGGTATTTAACACCTTCTTTACCTCAGTCTTCAACGGTAGGACAGGTCTCTCTGAGGACAGCTGGCTTCTGGAGCTTGTAGATAGGAATATGAAGCTGAATAGTCCCCCCGTAATCAAGGAGGAAACAATCAGCGACCTGCTGAGCCACTTGGATCCTCACAAGTCTATGGGACCAGATGGGATCCACCCAAGGGTGATGAGGGAGCTGGCGGAAGAGCTCGCCAAGCCTCTCTCCATCATTTACCAACAGTCCTGGCTCACTGGGGAGGTCCCAGATGACTGGAAGTTGGCAAATGTCACACCAATCCACAAAAAGGGCCGGAAGGAGGACCCAGGAAACTACAGGCCTGTCAGTTTGACCTCAGTGCCTGGCAAGGTTATGGAGCAGATCATCCTGGGTGCAATCACACAGCACCTACAGGATGGACAAGGGATTAGACCCAACCAGCACGGGTTTAGGAGGGGCAGGTCCTGTCTGACCAATCTGATCTCCTTCTACGATCAGGTGACCCACCTGGTGGATGAGGGGAAGGCTGTGGATGTGTCTATCTGGACTTCAGCAAAGCCTTTGACACCGTCTCCCATAATATACTCCTGAAAAAGCTGGCAGCCCATATCTTGGACAGGGGCACTCTGTGCTGGGTTAGGAACTGGCTGGAGGGCCGGGCCCAGAGAGTGCTGGTGGACAGGGCTGCATCCAGCTGGCGGCCGGTCACCAGTGGTGTCCCCCAGGGATCAGTGTTGGGCCCAGTCCTGTTTAATATCTTAATCGATGATTTAGATGAGGGGATTGAGTCCATCATTAGCAAATTCGCAGATGACACCAAGTTGGGAGGGAGTGTCGACCTGCTGGAAGGCAGGAGGGCTCTGCAGAGGGACCTGGATAGGCTGGAGAGTTGGGCTGGTTCCAACGGGATGAGGTTCAACAAGGCCAAGTGCTGGGTCCTGCACTTTGGTCACAACAACCCCATGCAGCGCTACAGGCTGGGGACAGAGTGGCTGGAGAGCAGCCAGGCAGAAAGGGACATGGGAGTGCTGATTGACAAGAAGCTGAACATGAGCCAACAGTGTGCCCAGGTGGCCAAGAAGGCCAATGGTATCCTGGCCTGGATCAGGAACAGTGTGGCCAGCAGGACCAGGGAAGTGATTCTGCCCCTGTACCCAGCGCTGGTGAGGCCTCACCTGGAGTACTGTGTCCAGTTCTGGACCCCTCAGTTTAGGAAAGATGTTGAGGTGCTAGAGCAGGTGCAGAGAAGAGCAACGAGGCTGGTGAAGGGACTTGAACACAAGTCCTATGAGGAGAGGCTGAGGGAGCTGGTGTTGTTTAGCCTTGAGAAGAGAAGGCTCAGGGGAGACCTCATCACTCTCTACAACTCCCTGAGAGGAGGTTGTAGCCAGGTGGGGGTTGGTCTCTTCTCCCAGGCAATCAGCAGTAGGACAAGAGGGCATGGCCTTAAGCTGCGCCAGGGGAGGTTTAGGTTAGATATTAGAAAGAAATTCTTTACAGAGAGGGTAATCAGACATTGGAATGGGCTGCCCAGGGAAGTGGTGGATTCTCCATCCCTGGAGGTTTTTAAGATGAGGCTGGACGTGGCTCTTAGTGCCATGGTCTAGCAACTGTGGTGGTAGTGGATCAAGGGTTGGACTTGATGATCTCAGAGGTCCCTTCCAACCCATCTGATTCTATGATTCTATGATGAATGGGCTGCCCAGGGAAGTGGTGGATTCTCCATCCCTGGAGGTTTTTAAGATGAGGCTGGACGTGGCTCTTAGTGCCATGGTCTAGCAACTGTGGTGGTAGTGGATCAAGGGTTGGACTTGATGATCTCAGAGGTCCCTTCCAACCCATCTGATTCTCTGATTCTCTGATTCTCTGACCGTTGGGCGTGGCAGCAGGAGAGAGAGCTGGGGCCACTGGCTTTGCAGGAGTGGCGGGACCCAGCTCTGCCCTTGCTGTTTCGGGAACCACCCCAGGTGTGGCAGGCACGACCAGAGATCGAGTCGTAGCAAAGGCACCAGGATCTATGAGAAAGGCAAGGGCAAAGAGAATAAATGAGAGTGTAGAACCTCCCCTGCCTGTGCTGGCTGGCGAGCGGGGGGTGACTCCTTCCCCTATAACAGCTAATCCCACGCAGGCAGCTGCAGTGGGTGCGAGTGTTCTGGAGATTTTAAAACCACCCGACGACTTTGTCATAGCAATAAGGATGCCTGCTCCCATAACAAGCGGAGCAGGGCTGAGGACGAGAGCGGCCAGTGCCCAGCCTACCCCAACGTGTAGGAGAGGAAGGGGGAAAATACGTGATGGTTGCAGACGCCGCCACCGCTCTGTGAGTGCAGGGGCAGCATTGACCACCGCGAGTCCAACCGCGAGACAGTTGGAGTCTGGGTTTGGTACAGGAGTTGCTGCCGCTTCTGCAGACAGAGCGGGGGCCGCAGCGGGCACAAGGGCAAATCACTTCCTAACTGTGGCCAACACAAGTAGAACTACTCATAACACCTTGGTAACTGCAAGCAGGAGACCAGCTAAAAGTACAGAAGCTGCAGGAAAACCTAAAGCAGTACCTGTAACTGGAGTCCCAGGCCAACCTACCACGGGACCCTCTGGCTCTGCCATTAGGGGTGGAGACGGAGCTGTCGCTCCCCCTTCAGCTCTCCCAAGCCTCCACAATCTGTACCCTCCCACCAGACCGAAAAGGGGGGGACAAAATCAGTGTGAATTTCCAACGAATACAAAAACTAAAACCCGCCAATGCAATATATGTAATAGGTGAAAAGTTAATGTCAAATTCTGTAAAGAGAGGAGACACTAAAAGTTATCTAGATTTGAAAGAGAAAAAAGTAATTTGTCCCCAATAAACAAAACTAAAAAATAGAAACTATCTATTAACCCCTGCCTCCCCTGTCTTCTAAAACTGTCACAGGCTCATAACCTGTGAAGGAATATTTCTACCTGTGATAAACTGAGAAAATGATTTGAGCTAATTAAGAGAAAACAGTGTAAGGTCAATATGATCTGGAGAGAAAAGAAAACAAGTCGTAAAACTTAATTGGGCCCCTATAAAGAGATAAAACAAGTTACCTCCCTTTTACCTTGTGTAAGACTTATAGTGAGAGAATTTTGTTTAGTTAGCTAGATAATAGCATCTTTCTTAAAATTTATAACTTAGTATAGATAACAAGTGAACATCTGCTGAAAGTCTGATTTAACAATATATTATGAATGCTTGTTAAGAAATCTCTGTGGAATGTCTGACCTAACAATGTGTAATGTTTATACTTATGTATAATGAATATTCATGGAGTAGCTGGAAATAAATGTAAAACAAATGTCTTCTTTGGGTGTGACAGGCGTTGGGAGTTGTTGGACCCCTTCCCTGATCACCCAGCGCTGAATTTGCTTTTATTATATAATAAAATTCTGATTGGAAATTGCCCGACTGGGTTTCTATTTCTCACATACCCTAACTCAGTAAGGGGGGAATACTGTTTAATTTCAAGTATAAACTAACAACGTGTCAGAAGTTAACTGTTTACAGATAGTTTGTTCCAGTAAGCAGACCTGAAAGCTGTACCACCAAAATTCAAGCCGAAAGCCATGGAAACAACTTTTATGCAGAAGTAGACAAATGTCTTAATTTCAAATGAAATACGTCAGGACCAAAGAGTGTTAAACTGCAATAGACCAAGAGTGAGTAGACAAGAAGCCAACATAAAAGCCGTCCGTGGCACTGGCAGCAGCGACTGTGGTTCTTTATAGCATACCCTCACCGACCCAGGCAGCCATGGCTCCGGGTGGCGCTGTGCCTGCGGATCCATCCATGGCCCCGGCACTCCCGCACCTGTGCCAGCGGCGAGTCCATGCACAGCGACGACTCCGTGCGCGGCGCCAGCAGCGCCAACCCCGGGCGGTGGCATGCTGCCGTCTGTCTTCTCCCCTGTCAACCCCCCCCTTAGGACATATCCATCTGTGGCTGTTCCTCTACCTCCTATACAATATCCTTCCCTGGCAGACCGCTTAGCCAAGCAGCAACATACGGAGAGCAATGACAATTCACCTCCTCTTATTGACTTTTCCCAAAATGCACCCGACCCTTATCCCCCACTCCCTCCCTCTCTCTCATCCTCTGACACCGATGGTGAAAACTCCCTTAACGAAGCAGCAGTTTTGCTTCAAGGGGGACCAACTTGTCAAAGGAAACGGGGGAAACAGGGGGGAGCAAAAGGCAGGAAAGGGAAAGAAGGGAAAACAAAGGGGGTGCAGTCCTGCCCCCGGCAGAAGTGGTTGTGTTACTGATGCTGCCATGTCTAGTATCGTATCCTGCAGGATATGATGCGGGCGGTCTTTGTCACACAACTACAGACAGGGGGAATTGTGGGAGAAGGCGGCGGGTCTGCTGAGCCCCTAGAAGTTGACGAGTTTAAAATATTGGATGGTATAAGGCCGTTCCCATGAGAACAGTGAAGTTAATTAACCGTTCCCATAAACAGAGCAGCCTTGAGAAGCCGGGGGTTGGCTGGAAAGATGACAAGCAGTGCAAGGACAGAGATACTGGCTATGTTTCACGATTGCAGGTGTTAGCGCTATGGTGTTTTGTAGAAATTATGTTTACAGAAGGTGTGTGGGAAAGTGTGGATTAGCTTCCTCAATAAAGGATGCTGCTGCGCTTAGGTGGCAGACAACTCTTGTCTCAACTCTCTGTGTGTGTGTGTGTGTGCTTTTTCTACTGGCCAAACCTAACAATTGATAGATACCTGTGGCAATGGATTTGCCATATGCAGGATGGAAGAAGTCCTGTCAGAGATGGACTAGTGAAGAAAAAGAAGAAAAC
>NW_021940682.1:3178018-3185076 GCF_001715985.3 Manacus vitellinus | reverse complement strand
TCTTTTCCTGGGGCGGGTCGTAACAACCCCCTGTGAGGGACTTGTCTCTCATACAGGAATGTCCTGGGAAGATGTCCTGAGGTGTTTCTCATTGGTCCTTGTTAACCCCTTCCTATTGGCTGTTGACCTTTTACCTGATTGTTTTTTTCTGTATGCCCCTGAACTTGTAATTGGTTCCCCTTTGACCCTCCTAAAAGCCTTATAAACCCCTACCCCACTGTGGGAGGTGCAGCAGCTTGCAGCCTGCACCAGGACACCAGCCGCCGACGCCAGGACGCCACAGCCCAGCATCGCAAGCCCAGCCGACAGAGAACCGACACAAATCAGCAAACAGACAGATCCTCTTCAGCAGTGGACACTAGCAGCTCTGAGACTCAAAGGTAATATGGGAAATGTGGGGTGAAGTCACAGCCCCACAACTGAAGTTTGAGGAGTTTGGGGTGTTGCGGGGTGTGTCAGAGACTGAAATAGTTAATGATTTATGCATTCCAGGAGTTTGCAGGTTTTGACTTTTGCCCTAAAAACGCAAGGAGATACCCCAGATGGACAGTTGAGCCCATCCCCTCAGTGCTAAGCCCTAAAAAGGCAAGGAGATGCCTCAGGTGGACTAAGGCCTAAAAAGGCAAGGCCATTAGCAGCTAACATCCTGGGGTTAGATCTGCTAAAGGGGAGGGCCTGGACAGATACCAGAGGGAGAGAAGGGGTGTTTGGTCTCCCACCCCCCTCTGTCCGTCTGTTGCAAACTGCTCCAAGTCTGCCTCCTTCTAAAATAACAAATGTAAACCCCCACCCACTCCCTTTAGGAACACGTGAAAACATTACCCCAGAAATTGCAGAATTCCAGGCACCATGGACAGTATGGTCTGTCCGTAAACCTAATGGGCAGTGGCAGCTGCCGGTGAGTTACCTCGATGCTGACACTGGCTCACAAACAGCTGCTGTACATAACAAAGCTGAACTGATTGCCCAGATTGCTGATGTGACCACAGGGGACCAGACTCAAACAAGTACTATCACCCACTTAGAAAGTCTGAGACTTCAGATTCCCACAGGAAAGTAGAAGTAGGAGAACCTAATAAAAGGCTGCCTGCTGTGCTGAGCAGGCAGACATCTCTTTGTCTCACTCCCTCGTGTGTGTTGTGTGTCTTCTTCCCCCCTCGGACCGAGGACCTTTGGCAGATACCCAGCAACAGGGAAACTTCTTCCCCACCGAGCTCTCACAGGACACAGGCGCATTAGCTACACTGCTGAAGCCTTGTTACATACAGGTTACACAGGCTGAATGAACAGAGTTGGTACGGTTCATTAAGGTAGCTGTACCAGAACTGCCTCTGGTTGAAGCCCTCCACATCCACATTTGGGACAAAATAGGGAACCTTACAAAACTCAAAGCTCAAGGGGGAGACCCCCAAGCGAACAATGCTTACCCAGCCTGGCAAGCTATAACGTCTGCATTAAGCAGAGCACACCAAAGAACAGCAAACACACACCCCCCCGCTCACGCTGCGAGCAGCAGCCCAACTTTTACCCGCCGCAGTTTAAACACACAAAACCCGGCAGGGGGAGGGGGTGGAGCCGTTCACGATTCCACTACGGGGAAGGGAACCCGGAGCCCAAGGGACACGGGTCGGCGGGAAGGGACGCGTCGGCGAGAAGGGACGGGGAGCCGATTTCGCCGAAGCTGCAGGGGGGGGAATGGGAGGAATGGGGGGATGAGGAGGGAGATTTCGGGATAGCTCTGCCTCGAGGGGACGAAGCTACATACGGAGAGGGATTGATTGATAGATGGGGTTTGTGCAGAGAGGAGACATTGCGAATTGGGGACTTACAAGTGTTACGTGCATGTCCCGTAATTATCGGTCCACGCCAAAACTGCAGGTTTCAGCCCTTGCCACATGAACTAACCAAAGAGCTGAGACAGCTGATAAGAGAAACTGGTGTATCTTCCCCTAACACACTTGCATTTTTAGAAACACCAAGCTCCACATACATTTTCATGCCACATGACTGGAGAACCCTGTTGAAAATAAACCTCACTAACACACAGTATAATGTATGGCTGAACGATTTTAGAGAAATCTGCTCTGCTTATGCTAATGACCCACAAGCAGGGGTAACAGCACACCAGCTCACAGGAGATGGGAACTATCGTTCCATAGACACACAAACCGGGTACAATAGAGAAGTATACGAAGTCATAGCAAAGCATGCAATGCGAGCAATGAGAAAACTACCCACATCAGACAAAGACACAAACTTGTCATTTACAAAAATAATACAGGGCCCAACAGAACCTTACACACAATTCCTAGATCGGCTGCAATCTGCTCTACATAGGCAGATTGAAAATGAGGAAGCCAGGGAAATCCTTAGCAGAAGACTGGCTTTCGAAAACGCTAATGTTGATTGTAAAAGAGTTCTGCAAACCCTTCCTAAAAGGGAAACTTGTAGCATCTCAGAATTAGTTCGTGCCTGCCAAGGGGTGGGTTCTTTAACACACCAAACAGATTTACTGGCAGTAGCACTGAGTGCCCAATTAAGAACACAGGAGGGGGCCAGACCCAGAAATGGTTGCTACATTTGTGGGGCCCCAGATCACTTCCAAAGGGATTGCCCTAGGAAACCCCTAGTTGTGGCACCCCGAAAGCACCCCAAAGCAAGGAGGGTGCCAAAAAACTGGAGGCGAGGGGCGCTGTCATACGCCCCGATACAGCAAACACATGCAACACAGGGGAACAGGCTGGCAATTTGTGCCCCCCCCCCATCAGCCAGCAATCTGTGCCTCTCCACATCAACTAGCGCTGGGCTGGACCTATCCAACAGGGACACAGTCTTCATAACTTCCACTGAGGTGGTGCTAATCCCGACTGGGCGTTGGGGTCCCCTTAGCCCAGGGGTACACGCACTGCTGATTGGAAGATCCTCTACCATCGGAATGGGTTTGTTTGTGCTGCCTGGAGTAATAGACTCAGATTCTCATAGCGAGATTCTAATGATGGCATGGACCCCTTCACCCCCCTGTTTCATCCCAAAGGGACAGAAGATTGCTCAGTTAATCCCCTTCTACAGTGTGTCGCCTGCAGGGGAGGGGGGGAGGGAGCGGGGTTCAGGGGCCTTTGGTAGCATGGGGACACCCACAGGTTTACTGGGCAGCAGCCATCACAGCCACTCAGCTGCTCATGACGTGCCAGATTAATGGGCACAGATTTACAGGCCTTGCGGATTCTGGGGCTGATGTTTCCATCATAAAAGACTCAGAATGGCCACTTCACTGGTCTACTGTTTGCCCAGCTGCAACCATTCAGGGGGTGGGAGGCACACAAAGGCCCAGACAGAGTGCTCAAATACTCACTGTCTTGGGACCAGAGGGACAATTAGCCAAAGTAGCTCTCTTTATCGCTCCAATTCCTTGTTCATTGGGGATGTACTTGGGCACAAAAGCTTGTAAAAGAGCAATTAGAAGCAGGACACATTGTGCCAACAAACAGTCCCTGGAATGCTCCTGTGTTTTGCATCCCCCAAAAAAGTGGCAAATGAATGCTACAGGATTTAAGAGCAGTAAACGCAATCATAGAATCGATGGGAGTGTTGCAGCTAGGATATGCTATGCTCCCAGCATATTGACCGCTAATAATAATTGATTTAAAGGACTGCTTTTTTACCATCTTCCTACACCCCGAGGATGTGCCAAGGTTGCGCTGAGCAGGCAGACATCTCTTTGTCTCACTACCCTCATGTGTGTTGTGTGTCGTTCTTCCCCCTTCCGACCGAGACCTTTCGAGAGGTACCCAGCGACATTCCGGTGCTCTGACGCTGTGGAAGAGCCGGTGGGGCTCTGGAGTCGGTGTGACTCAGTAAGAATAGCTGAGAGATAACAGGAACAGCTTGGTAACTGTAAGGAAACAGGTTCAAATCCCAGCGTGTGACTGTGGTCTGTTTTGTATTTTATAATCATGGGTTGTGTGGATTCAAAAGTTGAGATCCCTAAAGAATCCCCCCTGAGAATGGTTTTGAAGTATTGGAAGACTTTAACTGGTTCTGAAACAACTTTAAAGAAGGAAGAACTGTGTAGGCTATCTGTAAGTGTATGACCGTTATTTGGGCAGATGAAAGGAGTGACTTGGCCAGAATTCGGCTCTTCTGAGCTAGACACGGTATTGAAGTTAATTTCACTCCTCAATGCGGAGCAAAAATGGGAAGAGATCAGGTACGCAGAGTTGTTTATGTTTCTGATAACACGCCCTGGATTGAGGGGAGAGAAGAGAAACGAAAGCTCAGAAAGGGCAGAAAAATCAGAAGTAGAGTTAGAAAAAGGAGGAAAAGATCGAGTTAAAACTACCCCTGTGTGATGGTTTCAGTCTAGGCCTTCCTGGAAACCAGCTTGTAACCAGGAAGGAACTGGGAAGGTGACCAAGGAAGTATTTCATGCTATTCCTTTATGTAACCTAGGGTGTAAATAAGGCATTGATAAGAGAGTTCGCTCTCTTCTCTTCCTGGCACCCCGATTACCAGTGTTGAGCTGGATGTTCAAAGGGAAGGTGCCCTCTACGCATCATGCCACCGACACCACGTGGAGCAAGTGGATTGCTTTGATTACGCAACGTGTCCGAATCGGGAACTCGAATCGCCCTGGCATTTTGGAAATCATAACCAATTGGCCTGAAGGTGGGAACTTCAGTCTGGCAGAAGAAGAAGAAGAGCCAGTGAGTCGAGCTGAAGAAGCTCTGCCATATGATGAGCTGCCAGATGAAGAAAGACGCTATGCCCTTTTCACCGATGGTTCCTGCCGTATTGTAGGGAGGGGCCGGAAGTGGAAAGCAGCTGTTTGGATTCCCACCCGACGAGTGTCGGAAGCCACTGAAGGTAAAGGCGAATCGAGTCAGTTTGCAGAACTCAAAGCGGTCCAATTGGCACTGGATATCGCAGAGAGAGAAGGATGGCCAAGGCTCTACCTGTACACCGATTCGTGGATGATAGCCAATGCCCTATGGGGATGGCTAGACCGATGGAAAAAGATGAATTGGAGGCGTAGAGGGAAACCCATCTGGGCTGCTGATCTGTGGCAAGACATTGCTGCCAGAGCGAAGAAACTAAATGTAAGAGTCCGCCATGTGGATGCCCATGTGTCCAAGAAGCGAGCTAATGAGGAACATGCTAATAACGAACAGGCAGACCGAGCTGCACAGGTCAAGGTCTCGCAAGCAGACCTAGACTGGCAGCAGAAGGGAGAGTTGTTCCTAGCTCGATGGGCTCATGATGCTTCAGGTCATCAGGGCCGAGACGGCACTCATAGATGGGCACAAGACCGAGGGGTGGATTTAGCGAAAGATATTATCTCTCAGGTTATCCGTGACTGTGAAACCTGTGCTGCTATCAAGCAGGCAAAAAGGTTTAAGCCCCTGTGGTATGGTGGACGTTGGGAGAAGTATAAGTATGGAGAGGCCTGGCAGTCCTGGGAAGCTGAAGAGGGTCGCTGCAGAGTTCCAGCAGATCTGGCACCTTTAAGGTAAATGCTGTAACACCCCGTCCCATGAGTCTTATTTAAAAACACGGGGAATGGTGATTTAAATGTGTTAATATCACCCGATGGGAGAGGAAACAGCCCAGGAGAGGATGGAGCTGCAGGAGGAGAGGCACCGGGACCGGCTCCTGCTGAACAGGAAGGAGCCATTGGTGGACCCCCTGGTGTGGATCTGGCTGCACCGGGAGGGATTAGGCAAATTAAAGTCTCTGGAGAAGTTAGCTCAGGTCCAGCGAGAGCGAGTCCTGTCCGTTTAGTTGGAGTACGCACAGAGGTGCAGATAAGATCGGCCTTTGTTGAAGCTGCTTGCAGTGCGGCAGAGAGTTATGCAGATGCTGCGGAGCTGGCTAGCCCGGAAATAACATCTACTTTCGTTGCAACAGGAGTAACAGCAAGAGAAACTCCTGGCCCCACAGGGGCAATGGCTGTGGGGTCTGCCCTGCCTGTTCCCGCGAGCAGGGAAGCACTCTGTAGCTCCGCAGCAGCTGGCAGCTTTGCCGGGGCAGACAAAGTTGTCACAGCAACAGCAGAAGTGAGCTCGAAAGTAGAGAAACTAGTAACAGCTAAAGTTGATAGTTGTATCAGTAACAGTGAAGGCTGAAAAGTCAGCTTTTAGTAAGATTGCTTTTGGCTGGTAACATCAGAGAAAGTTATTATAGATGCGGCATCTGTTGTAGAAACAAAAGAGATTTTAGAAGTCACAGCGAAAGTGCCGCAGCATTTGGCCAGTGTAGAGACGGCGGCAGGCGTAGGAGTCGCTGATTCAGATAGTAGCAGTGAAGAGAAGGCGTCAGCCCCAGGGGGGGCGACGGCCCCAAATGTAGAGGTGTTTGTGAGAGCGAGCAGCCCAGCACCACGGATGGGTGCTCAGGCAGTTGATTCTATCGGTGGTGATAGCGATATGAGAGCTGTAAGAACGCAGCTGCATGCCCCGAGTGTAAGAGAGACCCCAAAGTTTGCTGCAGGCTGTACTGTTGTAGAGGAAAAAAGAAGAGAAATGAGTTGGGTTAAAATGTGTGAAACCAGGCAAAAAGCAAATGAGTCGCCCACAGAGTTTTTGAACAGATTGAAAGATGTTGTTAGAAAATATAGTGATATTGATTTAGAATCAGATAAGGGAAAGCAATATCTGGTATACCTGTTTGTGGGACAGTCCACAAACGACATAAGGAGGAAATTGCAAAAGGCAGGTGGTAGTGAAAGAGACATTGATGAACTATTAGATATAGCCTGGGCAGTATATCGAGAAAGAGAGCAGAAAGCTAGTACGGTGGGCGGTGAGGGACGGCCGTTACCACGGCGACGGAACTGGCTGCCGAGGTCAAGAAAAAAGTGTTGCCTGTGCCTGATACAGCGGGAATGCGTGTGACAGAGAAAGCGAGATTGGGGCAGGGAGCGATCCCGAAGCTTAGAACTGTAGCAAGCACAATAGGGCGGGGATAGAAAAAACTAGTCCCAGTTGTTGTTCCGACTAATGAGGAGGCTTTGGCAGGTGGTCCAGGCAGAGACGGCAAATGCGAGTGCCGGGAAGGCTATG